>NW_027105368.1:3782-99655 GCF_000696795.3 Halyomorpha halys | reverse complement strand
GATTCGAACCTACGTCGCTACGAGCGCCCCCAAAAAACTTCAGCTGTACCTAAAAGTAAATTTCAAACGGATTCTAGGGTAAAAAATTAAAAAAAACTACAACAAAGAGTTTATCTCTCCCTGAGTATCCGTAGTGCTAAGATCGCAGTTTTTTCAAAATAGTTGCCATATATTTGAAGGTTTATCAGCAATAACTCCTAAAGTATTGCAGCTAGCTGAAATATCATTATGAACTAATTAATAGTGCATTTAACTAGGTTCAATTACAGCACTCATTGATTTATTTTATGTTCAATGATTCCCGAGATGCATTGTTTTCAAATCCATTACTTTTTCTAAACAAAAACGAGAAAAAACATTTTGTAATCTTTGGCAAATATTATGAAAATTACTATTCTTAGGAATATAGACATTATGATCTACTTTACAGTATATTTAACAATCTTCAAATTGAGCCCTGAAAGAATTCTTTTCGTTCAATATTTTCTTAGTTACAGTTTTTATTAATACCCTATTTTTATTCATCCTATTCATCTTCACAAATTAATCCGACTAATGTTATTAGACCTGAGCAGAAGAAAGCCTGCAAAAAATATTTAACAGTTGTATGTGGGGTGCGAATTTATAGTCAAGATTGTCCCTAATGATGAAAAGGTTTTCCGAGACGTTCAACATTTCAAGTGTTAATAAAGAGTGTTTTTGACTTAGTTGTAAACAAGTTTCTTTAGTAAAAGGATAATATATATGTTTCTATGATTGTTAGGATGTTTGCAATCTGGCTCAACGTTGGGCAATAAGTAATAGTGAGAAATATTCATACCAAAATTTAAAAAATAAAAATAAATGAATAAACCCATAAAAATAAATAAAATGTTTATATGCATATAAATAAAATGATTATAACCAAACTATGTACATGAAAAAATAAGGATAACATAAAATAAGTAAAGTTATAACTAATAAAAGAAAAATAATAATAAAATAAACATTAGTTACATTTGCACAATTATATACAATTATTATATACAATATGTACACTCTCGACCTGAGGATCCCCGAGCCCACTCTATCCCTCACGCATGAGGGGTACAACAAGCGTCTTCGAGATCCCAGCGCAGCCCTCTCACCTCGTCTCTGGAATTTAGCCTGTGGAGGCTGAGCAAGTGCGCAATCACTCTACATAAACGGAGCATCTGACCATTGCTAGAACTTCAGTTTTCGATTTTCATTTTACAATTCTTCTCTTGGCCACTGCCGTTTCAACCTTCGAGGTGGATTTTAGGGAAGGGTGGAACTAGATAAGGATTGAACCAAAGGATTAGGATGTTTAGAAAGGTTAGAAAATCTAAAATTTTGAGAATTTGGTGGGTATGCGTTCAAGAACAAAAGGGATATAAAGCCCTCAAAACTAACCTAAAAAAAAAAATTATTCGTATACTAATTTTCCAGAGTTCCATGTTGACATAATCAGAAATTTTAACATACATAATTAATTCTCATTCAAATTTCAAAGCATTATAACTTGAAAGAAAATTACTGAAGCTCTTTTTTACTTGTGATATGTAATGGGAGGCACCAGCTGGAATTTTTTAACTTGAAATAATTTCTTTTATCGGCATTACAAAGGAACCGCCGGTTCTTACTAATGTATATATAATTGTAAATATAAAATATGTAACAAAGACTTTACTTTATAATTAAGAATCCCTGCATGTCACCTCATATATAATAGCATAGTAAATTGGTAAACACGATAGATACCGTTGGAAAGGAACTCCAATGATTAATTATAGATATTCATATCAAGCATACCTTGGCGAGGGGGTCCATGGATCTAGTGTTTGAATTAAATATAGCGCATATTTTTTCAGTCGGTTCCCATCAGGAACCGATAGAGATATGTAGTATAAATACATAATACAAATACATAGAATATAAATATATAAACACAAATACATAATATAAATACATGAATAAATTTCAATATAATACGTGTATGGGAAACCCCTAGTTGGACTAAGAACCCCCCGTACTTGTATAAGGGCTACAATATTTCAGGTACTTTAATCAAAATTATTCTATTGTACAATTGATTTCTGTATTCCATTATTTAGCGCTAAAAAACAACAAAATTTTATGATTTTGTAAGATTCATATTCCTTTAAAATCTTCTTTGCGGAAAGAGGAAATCAATAATCGAAATGCAGTCGTGACCACTAATAGCCTCCATAATAATTACTGTCAATGACCCATTTTTAGAAGAAAAAAGATTTTTCGAAAAAAGTTTTTCGTGAAACAAGGTTTGATGGATTATAATAGTGAATTAGATTTTAAGAAGAATTTATATTAGGCACTTATTTCATCATAAGCGTCCTTGAGGCGTAAGTCGCCGAAAACTAAAAACAAAAAAAAAAATATAGTTTTTGACGATTTAAACGTAAACAGCATGGAAAATCGAATATATTTTTTCTTATAATGTTTCTATTATTTGTTTTAAAATCAAATATAAAATTGTATTATGATTTTAATTTTTTTAAATTGAAAAAATGTCTTGTTGATGATATCAGAGATTACAAAGACCTTCATGTCTTTCATGACCCAGTAAATAAATAATCAGTTATTGATCTGCCAAGTCAGACTCCATCGGACAGAAGACAAGATCACATGAATACAGAGCGAAGATGGTACATCTCACATTAAATGTTCAATAAAATTGACCCATCATCGAGATAAAGCGTATCAATCCCAGGTATCCTAGCGTTTATTAAAAGAAACGAAACAAATATAGTGATATTTAATATTCGGAGATGATTTTTTTTCTATCGTGATGCCTGATTGGGCGAAACGTTAACCTATCAGTTGCGTACTGCTATTTAAGAGGACTTAATAATTACAACCTTTATAATCACAATATTTTGGCAAATATTACAATTTTGACTTTGTTCTTTTATGAGTTATTACTATAAAAGGTTCCTCAATCAACATTCAAATAAAATAACATATAACTAATTTTATTTTTTTAAATAATTTATTTATTGTTATTTACAACTGTATAAGATATATACAAGTAAATTTGCTGTAGGTGACATAGTGACATGATACAAACATGTGGAGAGTCTACCCATTGACAGAACTCCAATAATATTTCTAGAGGAGAAGATCTCGAGGCCATCTTCTTTTCAGACGCCTAGGAGGATTATTAGGTAATGAAGGAGGAGCCAGGTTAGAACCAAGTGGATTTTTGTGGTTGGGAAGTTTGAAGGAATGGTATCTGGTTTTGGCCAAATTGGCAACATATGGGACATTGAGGTCATGATGGATGACTTGATTTGTGACAAAATAAGGAGCATTAAGGAGTTTACGAAGAATTTTGGACTGTAAGGATTGGATTCGGGAGGATTTTGATGGTTTAGTGGAGCCCCAAAGCTCAACTCTGTATGTCCAGATAGGCCATACAGTCATTGGATATAATAGTCATGTAGATCAGTCTTCTGTAATGGATTGGCAATTTAAACCGTTTGTCTAGTAAATGTTGTACTAGTCGAAATCGACGAGCAGTTTCCTGTCTTTTCGGTCTTGTGTGAGGATTCCAGGTTAGTCGTTTGTCCAGATGTAGTCCAAGGTAGCGGATCTGTTCAACAGGGGTAAGAGCAACATTATTGAAGTATACTGTAGGGCAGTCAGTAGGTTTCTAATTTATATAAATAATTTTTTTATATTTCTAATGAAACACATATTGAACTAGAATTGAACTTTGGGAACAGTTAAACCTGTGAACATCAAACGTATCTAAGGATTTCATGTCAGTCGTTTGTCCAGATGTAGTCCTAAGTAACGGATCTGTTCGACAGGAATAAGTGGGGTATTAAAATAGGATACTGTAGGGCATGAGGTCATTGGTTTACGACGAAGTGTAAATGTGATTTGGTGGGATTTATTGAAATTAATTTTAATTCTCCAATCTTGGCATCATTCTTCAAAGGTGGTGATGTGGGATTGGAGTGTTTGGGATACAATGTAAGGATGATTGTTCACTGACAATAGACATGTGTCATCGGCATACGTGGTGAGGATAGTGTTAAGATGGTTTGGGATCTCAGTTGTGAAAACTGTATAAAGGATAGGACCAAGAATACTACTCTGAGGTTCACCAGCAGACTGACGGAATAGGGATACGCAGAATCACAAGCGCCATTGCGATTTACTTGAAATAATCTGTCGGAGAGATAAACTATAACTAATTTAAAATCTTAATTGCTCAGCCTCCATTGGCTCACTACCAGTGATGCAGCGAGAGGGATGCGCTGAGACGTTTTGAGCTCTGCTATACCCCCCACACGAGTGGGCTCAGGGATCCACAGGTCGATTATGTAAATATTGTATATAAGAGTGTAAATGTGACTAGAGATTATATTATTTTTTCATACACATAGTTTGATTATGTTCATTTTCTTTATCCTTCTGTTTGTATATATTTTAAGAGAGATTTTAATTATTTTTATGTGATTTATTTTCATTACTTTATTTTTTTTTTCTTATTTCATTTTATTTTAGTATGAATGTGACCATTCATCAATATTAATTATTGCCCACAACTGTGTGGAAGATTGTAATATCTATCAATAAATAAAAAGTATCAATTTCACACTAAAAATCGTAATAAATTATTACATAACTAAATAAAACCTTACTACTTCTAATATTTTCTTATTTATATATTTAAAATAAATAAATGAGCACAATCTAATACACAAGAGATTGGCATCTTGATGGAAGTCTACTAAAAAGTAGTACTAAAGATATGACAAAGTTTAGTAATCACAATAAATCACTCAAAAATAGGATATAAATTTAAAGTAATATTTAGATATACACCAGATAATAGACAAGTTGTTGGAAATGTCTTCTTTAAGACAAAATAAAGAAGAGAAGAAGTAAAGGTTTTTTCCCCTAGAAAAGAATCCATATAAGTTGTATCTTTGCTAATAATTGATTCTGATTTTTTTTTTAAATCTTCCTGCTTATCCCGGTAATTTGTATCTTTAAAAATGTTTATAAAATTCTATATTTTATTATTTTAAAAATACCGGACGGGTTTATATAAATGCTTACTGATTACTCTCCCTAAATATCCCTTTTTATCATTACCTTCAATTTTATTCTCTCTACAGTATTTATCGATAAATGGATCTCTCCAATATAAAAAATATATATTATGTTTTCTTAATTAAACTTATGATTTTCGGCTGGTCTTCAACTAATCAGACGTAAACAAAGGCAGACTCCAGAGTGATTTGGTTCGGCTAAATATAGAGCTTGGGACCTTGCTAGCGCCTTCCGTAGCCCGAGAGAATTCAGACATCAGCCTTGTCCCACCTGGAATGGTGTTCCGTCATGTCAGTGCTAGGGAGGGCCTGGAAGTCTGAGGGAAAGGAAACATCTGACTCAGCTTCTCTCTTCAAACCGAGGGCACCTCTAATTGGACTGAGGAAGCTCTGGGGAAAACACTGACTAATATTCGACCTAGCCTTTTTAAATGTCTTAGTCACGTTTTTAGAAAAGAACAAGATATTAGGATTTTTCATGATGTAAACTTTGATTTGAGCAATAATGTATTATTATAATTTTAGTATCTCTACTTTTTATCTCAGTAGACAGAGCCTTCAGGGCAATCAGTTGATCTATTTAAAAAATTAAATATACAACAATATTAGTGTACAAAACAAAAGAGAAACAAATACTAACTTTCTTTTTTTTTACTTTATTTAGTTTATTAACAACTGTAAAAGTATTTTTACAACCATTGAATGAGATGTAGAGAGAGAGAAAAAAAACAAAAACAATAAAATAAAAAAAAAAGTCAGGAAGGCATGAAGGTTAAGGTCATCCAATGATGCCTCTCCATTAAAAATGAAATTTAAAAATCAATTTAAGAGGTCCCTATTCCAGCTCCTTCGTAAACGTCGTCTCGTATCTGGTAAGTCTAGTGTTGATAGTCCTTGAATTAGAGGGTTAGTGTGTGTTGGAAGTGCGTCGTGAAACCGTTTATATAGTGATTTAATGGTTGTTTGTACGTAGGGAGTTCGTAAGTTTTTGTTACTGATGTAGGGGGGAGCGCTACTGATCAGTCTTAGTAATTTTGATTGAAACTGTTGCAGTTTCAGTATGTTAGTTTTTTTGGCATATACGTAAATTTGTGCACCGTAAGTCCAAATTGGTCTGAAAAGGTAAGTATAAATCTTTAGTTTTCCTGAAAGTGGTAATTTTGATCGTTTATTTAAAAGATGAAATAATAATTTAAGTCAGAAATTTAGCTTTTTGTTTTGTTATTTTTATGTGAGGGGTCCATGTAAGTCGTTTGTCTAATGTCAATTCAAAGTATTTTACTGTGTCTGTCCGGGTTAAACTTCGTTCGTGTAGAAAACAGATTTCTCAATATTTATCCCTGTTTTCCATTTGATACACCATTCATGGATGTGAGCTAGGTGTATTCGTAATCGTTCTGAGGCTTGTGCTGGGTCGCCGTGCTTGGCTAAAATGGCTGTGTCGTCGGCATAAGTGGCCGTGAGAGTGTGTTCCATTGTGGGTAAATCGGAGGTATACAAAGTGTATAATAATGGCGCTAAAATAGATCCCTGCGGAACCCCAGCTTCTGCTGCGAAATATGAGGATAGTGATGAGCCCTGTCGAATCCGGAAGTATCTCTCTTCTAAATAAGACTTTAGGATTAGATAGTTGGTGCTGGGAAGAACTCTTTTCAGTTTATAAAGGAGTCCTGTATGAACTACCAACTTAAAAAAAAATCTAGAGTTTTGTTTAGGTAGAAATTAAGATACATAGGATATTAAAAAATAAAAATAAAATACAAGTACAATAAGTAAATTGAAACATTTTAAAAAATACTGAAACATTAAACCAACGGTTAATTACTAAGAAATGTATTTTTTTTTTTTATTATTACTATATTTCCAAATCGGTATGGTGGGCCTTTCATGGTTATCATAACAGTTTTTTTAAGAGTTGAAAATGGGGAGGTGGAGTATAGTCTCGTACAAGAGACACCCTTACATCCTGTTATAAGTTCTATATTAATCAGTTCTGTTATTGTCACTCAAACATTTTATTTTAATATTTTTCTTAAATTAATTTTCTTTTCTTTTTTTTCTCCCATTAGAAGTCAATTATTTATTTTGTTAAATCCATAAATATCACTGTTTTTATTATTTACTTTACTTTTATGTTTTATTAAGAATTATTATTTTAATCTATTTATTTTATCTTAATTTTTTTTATTTATAACATTGTTTATAGTTAGGGGTGATTTTTGTCTGAGACTATATCCACCCATAATCAATTGTTAAAAAAAAAATGTACCTCTTACATTAACCATGTAAGGCTCCCCCTCCCCCCAGACCTATTTGGTACTAAAAAAAATAAAAACGATATTTATACAATTAATAGAATAAATAATTAAATTATTCTGAAAAAAAAACAACATGAGAAAAAGAAACAGAAAAATAAATACATTAAAATAATAGTAATGGTAACTTATAGTATAGATCACCCCCTCACCTCGTCAAAGGATGATATATATTTGTATAAATATTATTATCTCAGTGATTCATCCTATCCTAGGTTGTCGATTTAAAATGCTAAGAACTAAATGGTAAGTTATAGTACAAAAATGTAGAATTTACAAAAGTTACTAGAATCAAATTCTAATTTATTTATTTCCTGGTATAGACGTAAAATAATACTGCAGGTCCTCTTTATTTCATGAAGTTGATTTTTTTTTTTTAATAATAATATTATTGTATAGATTAATTTAATCATATTTAAGACGGACATATACTTCGGATATGACAGAAAAATACGGCTTAATAGCCTTATAAGAGAGGATTGTCCCAAAACAGACTTGTTTTGGCCACTTTAGACTCAAAAATCGGTCAGGGACTACTTTAGTGATATTTTAAATCATTGGTTCCCAAACGTTTGTGTCCTACTGCTCCTTTCCAGGAAAAATATTGCTTAGCACCCCCAGGAAATCTTTTTTTTTAAATTTTAATAGCAATTAATAGGAAATATCTATGTATTAATTTGTCTACCTTTTTCATAAAATATAGGAAAGAAAGGAGTAAATTGGAAACATTGAACTTTGAAATTATGAAACTATTTATTGAACTCTGAATGGAATGTAATACAAAAAAAAAATTAAAACATTCGAAATCATCTTAATGAGAAGGATGAACCGGGTGCTGCTAACAATTTAGTAATCTTTGGTTCTATTTTCGTCAGTAGTATTATTGTTGACCATGACAACTTGTAGTTATGCATCGCCCCCAAATGCACCTGTGGCCTTCACCACCCCCTGGATCGCTGCAGCGCCCACCACGTAAATCTCTGTTTTATGTGGAAATATTGACTGTCTGTGTAATATATAAACCAGATACCAATCTATAGCCCGCCCCCACTTGTAAAGAGGGTCTTTCACAGAAAATATTTGAAAATTGGGTTATTAAAAGTGTATTTTAAGTCACTTCTATTGTGCATTTAGCTGTTAAACCTATCACTTAGCATATATATATATTAGGAACAATCTGTACATACATATACAAGGGAATGGTTGAATCTTTGTCCACAACTTAATGAACTTTTGAATTACTGGACCGATTTACACGCTGTTTTTTCCAAAATGTTCCTTTTCACCATGGGTTTAGAGATACTGAAATCCCCTAATTCTCCAGTATAAAAAAAGTTATGAACAAAATTAAGCGTTTTTGGTTTGTATCTCAGAGAGTATATGCTTTTGTCACTGTTATTGTACACCAATCGATTCGTCTCTTTTCAAGGAATAACAAATATTATAAAAACATAATGTGCCTCGGGGTAAAGTAGGTCAGCAAATTTGTTTTTAGAAAACAGCATTTCATATTCGTTTTTAGTATCATTTCAAAGTACTAGGATGGCAAGATTATTAACGTCTTCAGCGGCAATAGTTGACGTTAGCAAAGAGTGTTTGAAATGGGTTTGCCACTGTTATTATTGAATTATTGAAATTATTATCTACATTTTTATTTCTCTTGTATATTTCTTTCAAATCTATTTTTATTTATAATTTATTTAATGTTTCCTTATTTTACATTTGTTCTAGTGGCAAACCCATTTGAAATCTCTCGCCACATGATCAATTAATTAATAATGAAGAACTTGTGTGTTTTTTTCGTTGCCTAAAAAACTGAATGTTTATGTTTATAATAATTGTGAACGTGTTGTTTTAATATCAAGTATAAACATTGTTGTTTAGATAATAAATACCTAAAGAATCATCTTTATCATTATACAATAGGAACACGCAGTAAAGTACTAAATACCATTTTTCAAAGAAATTTAAAAAATAGACATTTTCACCTCAATTTATTCCGTGGATTTTTTTTTTTTCTTCAGGTGACTATTTTTCTGTTATCGTTCATAAATTCACTGCGTTAATAGAACCATTAGAAAGCTGAATGTCTGCTTTTTAAGCCTACTAGCCAGCGTAGATTTAATACTTTTATAGGGGCAAAATATGGGTTTCAAATAGGAAAAAAAAATTCACACGTTTTATTTTATGTCTCCGGTTCTAATCTGTTTAGTTTTTAACTTTGTAGTTTATAGAGCCTTAAACCACTGCAAAGCTTTGTATAGATTGCTCCAACAAGTATTGAAGTTATTCTTTTTTTTTTTTTTTTAAGGAATCCAACGCCGACGTAGGGCGAAAAGTTTAAACTAAAAAATTTTCTTTTCCGATTTTTTTTCGAAAATTCATATTTAATAAGGAAAAACATTTGACCACATTTTCCTAGGTCAGTCGTTCCGAATTGTTTCAATCTAGTACTAATATTGAAGCAAAATTGCGTTTATTAAAATTGTGCAAAATTGTGTTTATTATCTGTAGTTCCCTCAGTTGAGAACTACAGATAAAGGCTGTCTCTACAAAATATTGATTGTATCTGTGTAAAAATTTGCTTAATATAAGCTACAGCTTGACAAAAATTGTTTTCATTGTTAACATAGTTTTATGTATTATTATTCGACAGAAGAATTTCAAGATGATATTTTGTGCTCCGTGGACTACCTATACGGAAACTTAATGTACTAATATTAAATACCTCTTTCTGTTTTTATCCGCAACATTGTTTTGTTTTTATCTTTAATATCCAAGTTGGAGTTTGATATCTTCAGTATAATTACACATGTATCAATTAAGGGTCTAATTGGAGGAAGCCAAGGACTTTACTGGCAGACAAGCTGAGGGTCCTAATTTCGAACTATTTAAAGCGGGCATTCAAGCGAATCATCATCGAATTATAACGTAATCTCAGGCTATTTAATTCGAAGTTGATTTGTATGACTAAATGATCAGTTTTAAGCTATGTCGTGAGTCATAGTGCCAAAGGAACTTTCATAGTAAACACAGAAGTATGTTCACACACACAATTGCAAATATCTATAGTTAGTTATTTGGGTAAAATGATCCTGTTGAGAAACCAAAAGATCTTACAGTATTTCAATGTAGATCTTATCCTGCGTCTATTAATAGTTCTTACTCAGATATTTCTTGCGTAAGCTAGAAGTCCGTAATCATACAATTCCCATTTTAGATAATTTCATAACTAATCCGAAAAGTAATTTCTTCTGAACACATTTATTGTCTATGCACAATAGAGCAGATGATCGTAAAACCAATGTTTTATGATTAGCTATCTGTTGAAATAGTTCTAAAAGTTTAAAAAGCTGTCTATTGAAAAGCAAATTGAAGAAATTTGTTACATCGTCTCCACCTAAACCTGCTCACTCACTTCCTACTTTGTTTTTGTAAAGCAAAAAGTTTGTCACCTATCTTATTTAATCTAGCACTAGAATACGTCATTAAAAGTGTGATGAATACCGAAAAGGGTTTAACTTTGGGTGGTAAAATACCGGTGCTTGGGTATGCTGATGATTTGGTATTATTGGGTGAGGACAAGAAAACGATAGAACTAAATACAACCGCGTTAATAAACTCCAGTAAGGAAGTCATGAAATAAATACGGATAAAACATAATATATGATTGGCAGTAGAAACGCGAGCAATTTCAGTGATATAGATATAGGAGAAAATACGTTTAAACAGGTAGGTAGGTTTAAGTATTTAGATTCTACGGTAACTAGAATAGACGAAATTGATGAAGAAATAGAAGCGAGGTTGAAGGTGGGAAATGCTTGTTATTTTTCAATTTCGAAACTGCTTACCTGGCGCCTACCATCCAAAAACTTAAAAATTAGAATTTACAAAACTATTACCCTTCCCACTGTTTTTTATAGATACGAGACGTGGCCTTTTACTCTTAGGGATGAATAGCGCGTTAAGGTTTTCGAAAATAAAATATTACGTAAAATATTTGGACCCAAAAAGGATGAATTAACGGGAGAAGACTACACAACACTGAATTAAGAAGACTACACTCAGTAAGTATCATTCAAGTCATAGCATTGCTGCGTGTAAGGTTGTAGAGCTTAGTAACAAGCGGATCCCTAAAATGCTAATACACGCTGAAGCGAGGGGTAGGCCGAAACGTAGATGGGAGAATTGCATTAAAACTAATTTAGTAGAATAGGGTTTGAAACGGCATCATTGTAAAGATGAATATAAAGAGCGATTCGTGGTATCGGCATCGAGCCTTCGGATTTGTCAGACCTTTATTATTAAAGAAAGAAGTTTGAGAGTCCATACTGGCCATATCTGTTTCTTTGATTACCCAGGAATCAGTATATCCTTATCAACAATTACTGACCATAATACCTTTCAGAAGTGTAGATGGTTGTAATTAGTCGCTACTGAAGGTCAAACTGAGGCAAGTAGAATTCCATCTCCCGTCTTGTTTATCTTAACTCCTGTACAATTGAGGATAGTTTATACTAGACTATCCAGAAAAAACTTTATACCATTCTATAAAAAATAAAATAAAATAAGAATTAATGCTTCATTCTAGAAAGATGTCGAAAGAATTATTGGAAACTAAAAAAAAAAATTAGATATTATTAATATTTATGTTATTTTACAACGGTATTATATTTTAATCAAAATCCCATTGATTTTTTCGGAACTATTAAGTATTGCCGCATACGCTACGAAATGTCAGTTAAAATGTTTATTTGCCAGCATCTAAATACCAATACTATCCTCACCACGTATGCCTATGACACATGTATGCTGGCAATTAATAATAACCCTTAAATTGCAAACTCAAATTCCCATATAAAAGCCCTTCGAGAATGGTGTACAAATTGTAGGATTAAAATAAATCCCATGAAACCATCTCTACCCTTCGTCGTAAACCTACTAATTAGCCTAATGTACCATTAGCTACCATTTAATAATGTTGCTCTTACTCCTTTTAACAGATCCTTTACCTAGGACAACATCTGGACAAACGAATAACTTGGAATTCTCACACAAGACAGAAGAGGCATGATGCAAGTCAATTCCGACTATTACAACACTTAAGAGAAAAACGGTCTAAACTTCCAATTCATTACAAAAGGTTGATATACACGACTATAAGGTCTATCTGGGCATACAGAGTTGAGCTTTGGGGTTCCACTAAACATCTGAAATCAAATCATAACCAATCCTTACTATCTAAATTCCTTCCTTAAATCCTCTATGCTCCTTAATTTGTCACATATAAAATCATACATAAATTCCAATTGTAACCGATCTATCCCAAACCAGGTATCATTCCATTATAAACTCCCTAACCATCCAAACCCACAAGTTAAGTTTCTAACCTTACTTCCTCTTCTATTCCTGTCAATCCTCAGAGGTCCCTGGAAAGAAGATGGCCTCGAGACCTTCTAATGTAGAAATTTAGAGTGCTACCAATGTTGAGTTTCTCTACAAGCCTGTGTCATTTCATTATAATTTAACATCAAATTTACGAGATGTATTTTTATGTAAATAGAGTTGTAAATGTCAATAAATAACAAAAAACAAAATTTCATTGATATAGAATATTGTTGCAAATAATCAGTAATCTATTTCTATTTTCAGGCATGAAGTATTCCTGGGAGCGAACATCATCAAAGAATAAATGTTAATAAAAATAAGTAAGTACTTTATATGAATACATAATTCTTAAATTTATTGCTGAATATGTTTGTGTCTGAAGTAAATTGATTGTTAATTTATTGTAGTCGTAAATTGTGACATAGGGAAGGATTGCATGCTATATAATGTATTCTAGAAATAATAAGATGGCATGATGAAACTAATGTACTTAATAAAATCTGAATCTTTTACCATCAGCCTAAGAATTTAAATCGTTGGCTAAATTCTTAAAAAAACACGTGATTAGTCATAGTGCGTTGTTAGTTATCCAGTTTATCAGTAGTCACTATTAACAACAAATTTAATCATTAATGAGGGGATTAAAGTTAGAGTGGTGTATGTTAATATTCACTTGTGAAACAGTTAGTTTTATTAAAATTATTGAGATCAGTCCCAGCTTTGTGTGAGAATTAATTTCAATATTGATATGAATTTTTATTAGGTATTGTAATATAAAATAGTCTACATTTTATTTTTATTTTATCGGAATCTGGACTCGTTGTAAATGCCAGTTACACCAACTTGGTTTTAACCCCCTCAAATTTGCAAAAATAGCTAATGTACTTTTAACGACTCAATTGAAAATCATTATCGATCTTAGGCTCTTGGAACTCGCAATAAAATCAATTATGTAATTGCGATCATATTGTTTTAAGTTATCCTCATTTATTATTTGTCGGATTTTGGAGATAGGGTAACCTCATTCCATTTCTCTCATGATAGTGAGTATTGTAGAAGAACTTGACATGAAATATTATTATTTTCTCAGTTAATAATAATATTTTGTCCTAAATAAGTTATGTAAACCAATTCCGTTTCCTGGCTGTCCTTGCGAGCGGCCGCCCTAGTTCTTAAGGACAATTCCTACTCCTGAGCCCCTGAGCCGTTTCAGATGAAATTTCAGACTCCGGAAGATTTATTGGAGGACTTCGTAATGGCAGAATTAACTGTAGCTGGAATTAAACCTATATTTATATGTACAATTAATGCTAACAATGCTTTTTTTAAATGATAAATTCAGACTAGAACGTTATTTCTTAATCTGGCAAGTCTTAGTTCAAAAAATATCTCTCATTCTTAAAAGAACTAGAATACTGAAATTATACAAACTTAGTTAAAAAAAGTATGGTTATGTTATGGTACATGCGAATAAAATTTTTAAGATTTAAATCATTTTTTTTTTACTTAATGTTACTGTTGGGGCGAGGAGTGTTTCGTTAGTGAAAAACTGATTTCTTCCCCGGAGTAAATATTCGCTGGTTCGGGTTAAATAACACGGAGGACCTGAAATAAATATCACACACAGAGATATCATAAAATAATGAAGAAAATGAAATAATAAAAAATAACCTTCTCTAACCTAAGTGATACACAAATTTAATTTAATTAAAATATAAACAAAAAAGATCGACTGTTATGTCGTTGCAAAAAATAAATAATGAAGTGTGAGGTGAAAAAAACAATTTGATATATATGTACAAAAAAAAAATAGGTTAATAAACTTGAGTTAATTAGAAGCAAAAATGTAATTAGGGATTCCGGAATACAAACCTCTGGAACAATCATTGACAGGCTGGTACAGGTGCTGGGATTTGCCCATGGCTTGGACCTGGTGGCGAGATACTTCAGGCGCTGATGGAGGCATTTCTGAGGTTAGCTGAAGACGCAGAAGCAATGAGCATGACGGTTAACCAGGCAAAAACTAAATACATGGGAGCTGGCCGTGGTATAGTGGCTGCTGTTGGAGGAGAGGTGAAGATGGATCCATTTACGTTTGAATGTGTCGACCAGTTCACCTATTTAGGCGCAGTGGTCAGCAGCAATAACAGGATCGCCCTGGAAACAAGCCAGCGTCTTATAAAGGCCAACAGATGTTATTTTGTACTTAGGAAGCACTTGAGGAGTCGAGCTGTCACTCGCCGCACCAAATGCCAGCTCTACAAGACACTAATCCGGCCAGTCCTCACTCATGATCGGAACCCTGACAAGTGCTGAAGAAAAGGAAATCTTGATCTTCGAAAGGAAAATTCTTCGCTGAATATTTGGCTGTGTCAAGGTTGGCGAGAATTGGTGGAGGTGAACCAACAGGGAGGTCTACGAGCTGTTCGTGGAGGGAGATGTGATATGTGCGGCACATAAGACTGGGGAGGCTGCGCTGGGCTGGCCATGTCGTCAGGATGTCAGCGGTTGAGATCCCGAGGAGGTTGCTGGACTGTAGGCTGCATCGGACCAGAGGAAGTGGCAGGCCAAGGCTAAGATGGGAGGATACCGTCATCAGGGATTCCAGAGAACTTCTGAACATCCACAGCTAGAGAGCGGCCGCACTAGACCGAGCTACGTGGCGAAGGCTCATTGAAGAGGCCAAGATCAAAACATGGCTGTAGCGCCACGGGTAGATAGATGATTAGAAGCCAACAAAAAAAAATATGAAGCTCGATGAAAGATAAGAAAAAAAGAGAAACAGTCACTCACAGATTGTCGGTGGGTCGCGCATATCGATAATAATAAAAGTGGAGAGTCGGTAAACCAGAATGGCCGCCGGCGTGTTGGTGAGAAAGAGTGCCAGGCAGCCCGACGACTCCAACAAACGTTGACTGCACAGCGGTGACTGCCGGCGAGTCGGTGAAAGAGTTCAAAAAACAAGCCAGCTTCAACAAACAATGGCAGCGGAGCGTCCGTGATACAGTGAATCCGCGTCTCACACCGTACCAATGCATCCTAAATATTCACTGCCCTCTGCCTCATCCGCAGTTATACAGGCCCTGGACCTTCTGCCTTCTGTATCGTTCTGCACATGTTACACCACCGCAATGTATTTATAGACACTAAACATCCTTATATCCCTTATTTTTATGCATCAAATTTAAAATACAAAATTACTAATTGCTTAAAAAAAATAAACAAATGAATAAACATAAACTTATAACTAACAAAATTGAAAATCTTAAATACTTGGAAAGTAAATAGAAAAATTAACCTAAAAAGAAACGAAACAGTTACGACTTAATGAAAATTGGTATTTACCCATGTAATTTAAATAATTAAGTGAAAGAAAACTATATGAAAGATATAAAAATCTAAATGAATGATCCGACCAGGAAAATGTACCTAAAATGGATGGAAGGACCTATAAAATATAAAATTAAGTATTATATCATTATAACCTCATTGTACTAATTTATAAATAATGAAACACTATAAAAAAAATATTAAATCAAACAAAATGAACAGCCACTAAAGTATTCAGTCACTTGGTGCGTAAATTATGTTTCATGATCTGTTATACAACCCTTTGTGTGGTTAGTACTCATTGTATATCCCCAGTTTTTTTTTCTCAATACATATATTGAAGGTTCAGTTCTCATATAGGCTGGCTGTGCCCTAGAATTCTATTCTGTTCCATCGTTAACCTACAACTGATGACATAGAAAATAGATTTCATAATTCACCTGAACTCTAACCCAGTGGTTGGTTTCCAAGCTGCCGCAAGCGAATACCAGGGCGCCGTGGCAATTTTCATTGGATTTTGCAATTTAGAAGTAGAATCCTTTTAAATAAAAAGGTAACATCATCGCCTGCTTATCTATGATATGCCAACCTATCTCCAGTAATTTAGGTTTATAAGTAAACGAAGTATTTATCAATGTTCAATCTATTATTAGTACTGAACTCAAGATTAATGTTTTTTTTTTTTCTCTATCTCCTTAGAGCTGTTAGAGATGGAGTAATCTCAGTCCATTTCTTGTATACATCTCTATCCTCAGCCATTCTTCGGATTTGATCCATTGAGATTCCACATGGGAATGTGGAGAATGTGAAGGGATTCCTTTATCTACATTCATTTTAAGTAACTGTTGGTCTACCGACTGCTTTCGGGCCATTTCAACTGGAGCTCCTTCAGGAATTCAATAACAGACCTTACTCCCAATGTGGCGCATATGCTGTTCTTTCTTACAAGGATGTTATAAGATAATCTAGACACTGTTGCAGGAAAGTTGGAATGAAAAGAGAATACCAGAAGATTGGAGAGAAAATATTATTATCCCTATACATAAGAAGGGAAGTCAAACTATTTGTGAAAATTATAGACCTATTTGCCTATCCTTGGTTCTATAAAAACTATACTCTCGAATATTGGAATGACATCTGCGGGAATATGTTTAAAATGATATAAAAGACCATTATATTTCCTAATGTTTACTGATTAAAAGTATTATATTGTACATAATTTTCCTTGGATATTTTGTGTTCTGTTAAATATTCAATCTTTAAATTTGCTATATTTTTCTTATTTTCCAACATATTTAACCACTTTAAGAGTGACGATACTTGATAAGGGTTTGGCGAATTTGTTTTTTTAGTCCTACAAGGGTGCCGCGGCGAAAAATGTTTAGGAAGTCCTTTTTTTTTTTTTTTTTTGGTTTTGTAAACAATTAAAAGGATAGCTTCATAAATGAGGTAGATCCTATTCTCCAAGTTTTCAGAAAACTTAAAAACCTTTGAAAACTAATAATTCTTATTTACGAAAATAAAATTATTTTTTAACTAATTTCTTCTAATTCTCCTCCTATACATTAGAAAAATATTATTGCTAAATATTTTAACTTCTAACAATAAAACATAAATGTGAGTGTTAGGGCATACCTATTTTTTTTTTCTATAAAATATATGTCCCAACAACGTATTTATTAATTTAATCACGAATACTGGAAAAAACATTAAAATATTTTATTTACTTAAAACTTTAAGCCAGCTGGGGTCGGTGCTACGGGGCATTAAAGGGAGAAACGCGTCCTGGCTGGATAGAATACCGTACGTGTACTGCTGAAGATGCTCTCCAGGAAGGGTATGGCCTCCTTGTTCTGATAAAAAATGAAGTTTTGATTTGAATTAGGATTGGACCTATTCCAAACATATCGTAAACTGCGGTTACTTTCTTTTCTGAGGCCTACGGACTTTCCTAAAGCTATTAGAGTTGTCACAAATTAACTCCAGTCTACAATACATTCTATGGAATATACCTACCTGAAACAAAAAATAAAAAAAATTTCACTACCAAAATAAAAATATTTGATAAAGGCATCAATGTGAATGTGAATCTAATGATGAGAGCAAATTGTCAATCTATAATTTTCTACCCCTGGGTACATTTGTAAGTTATACATCAGGTTCTATATCTTAAAAACAAAATTATTTACACCATTTTATAATCTTGTATGTTCAACGTTATTATTATTTTTTTAGGCATAATTTATAAGGAAATCTTGAAAAATGGCATACATTTTAACGTATTTTTTATCCTTTTTCTATTAAAAATATTTCCGAGGTTTTAGCAGCTACAATTATTCTGAAAAATTTTTTTTCTTAAATGAAATTAAAAATGGTTATTAATTTAACAATAAAAAAATTGTCTCACATTTCAGTTATTATGACTTCCTAAGTTTTCATAGTGCAGTGATCCGAGATACTGAATTGCGCGTTTCTTCTAATTATTTCAATAATATTTGGACCATCATCCAGTGGACCCATTGTTAAATCTAAAACTTCTAGAAGAACTTTGTGTATTATAAGATAGTTAACTATCTTAGAGACTAATGCTTAAAGTGGTGAAACTCGTATGTTCATTATGGTCTCACCCGCAATGCGTTCAATATCAACTAGATGCATACCAAGTGATTTTTTTTGCATTAAGGCGACCTATTTCCATTCTATTTACCATCGAAATACCAATTTATACAATAGAAAAACTCCTCAAAGCTAGTAGCACTCAAACAAACTAATATAACTGATTTTTTTAAACCATATTTTTCGTATTGTTTTCAAACATAAAAGTGCATCCATATAAAAACTATAATATATAATATAACTAAAATATGCAATTAACATTTTCAGTTTCATGGGTGTACCCAGCGATGCAGGACTGCAGTGCACCCTGGATGCAAAAAATAAAATTATTAATATAATCCCAGAATTCCCGAATTCCCCCCCTAAAAAGCCTTAAACCACTGCCAGGTTTGATGTAGATTGGTTAATCCGTTTTGAAGTGATTTACATTTTTTAGATTTAAAAAAAAATCACTTTATAGGGCAAAAATGTTAGGCTAAAAAATTTTATCTTCCGATTTTTCCGAATTGAATATATTTAAGGGTTTCATGAGGTGCTAAAAACGAATATCAACTTTGTTTCAGTCCTGAAAAATCTTTTCCACACTTTCATAGGTCAGTTGGTCTCAATTTTTTCAATATTTTGAAAAATATACGAAAACTATCCATATTTCATGTACTATATAATTGAGAATATGATGGATAATAAAATTCCCTTAAATAATAAGAAAAATCACCTAAATCGGGCCAGTATTAACAATGATACGGCGATGTTGGTTGTTATCAAATACGTTACCATGGTTACCGTCTAATCACATCATATATATGTATGTATGTATAAAAGGGGATGGTAAAATCTTTGTCCACAATAAACTTTAGAATTACTGGACCGACTCGCGTGCAGTTTTTTCAAAATAAAATTTTTTTACCCCTAAACATCTTTTACCACACTTTCATATGTCAATCGGCCTCAATTGTTTCAACATCTTACTATCACAGTGAGCAGGTTCATCTCTTTTCGAAGAAGAAGAAAAAATATTAATGACTCTCTTAAAGGTTTCTTGAGGTGCTAATAACGAATGTCATAGCATATATTGATTCAATTTATGTTTTCAAATCATAATAATGGATTATATGTAAATGTTTTATTTTAACTAAAGATAATAATTTATATCGAACTATCAGTGTGATTATTAAATCTATGTTCATCAAACATAGCAATAGGGAAGCATTTCCGGGTCAGCGAGTTTGTACATATTGTAGCATTTTATATTTTATAGTAATGTATTGTAGAAAAATGCGATGTTAACAAACATTATAAATATTCTATTGCAAACTCTATAATAACACTCATTATAAAACAAATACAACTCATATATATAGAACGATAATAATGATTGATAGGAAAACAGAAAATTATATTACATAAATAAGTTACAATTTTCAAATAATTTCACTTATATTTCCAATTATAAGATGGAAAAAAAGTATAAAATACTTTATTAAAAACTATTTAATCCGCAACGCATACAATTTTTTTATCTCTATGAAGTGAAATTTATAGGTATATTTACCTCCTAACTCATTTTTTATTTGATAGTCAAACTAATTATATTATTTTTTTATATTATCACTTAATCACGAGCTGATATATACTAATTACTACTACGATTATAAAATTGCAACCATCACTAAACTGTAATCATTGTTAAGGACTATTATTGGACACAATAATTACAGGTGCTTATAGTGTTAATAATTCGAAAAAAAAAATTATTTTTTTTAAAAAACGGTGAGGTAATTATTAGTGATAAATGTCGTTTGTCGTGACTTGGGAGTACTATAAATAGTTATAGGAATAATAGATCGTCCCACGATGAATTGGTGACGCCACAAGTTCATCGAATGTGTTCATGAATACTCACTATAATCCATCACTTTATAATATTAAAAAAATAATAATATTTTTATTTTTGGTTTGTTAGTTACTTGAGCCATAGCTTTTGTAAATTTGTCTCTTTTCTTTTTCAAGTCGTTATTTGTTTTCTTTGAAGTCGTTTTTATTGATACTTGTCATTCGTCTTCTGGAATTTTATTAGAAAAATGATAATGATTTGAAAATTATTTTGTATCCAAGAAAAGGTACTCAAGTATTTCCGAGACTAGGCACTAGGATACTATTTTGCACGCTGAATGTTAAAGTAGAGGAGAAAGTAGACATCAAAGATGTGTTAGTGAACTTGAATTGTGCAAAATATTAAATATAAGGATCTCTTTTCTATATATTTTTTTGTTCTTATTTTTGTTTGGACAATAAACCCAAGTTAATTGCCAATTGGATTTTTTTTTTAAGTGAAGACAAAAAAAAATTTATTTTTTCTATTTTGTTCAAAGAAAGAAATAAAAAAATTATTATTGATTTGTTGAAAGAAAAAAAAACAATAATCTAATTTTTCAATTGTGGAAAAATCAAATCCACTCTGGATTGTATAGACTCTTCTGCTCGATATTAAGAATAACAAAAAAAAATCGCTTAATATGTTGGAATATTGGTGGCAAGAGCGGGCGGAATCCATCACTGTCTTTAGGGGGCGCCAAAAATTCTAAGTTACTAAAAACAATTCCCACTGTCAGTTGGGATTTGAAAATGAACATTTTAGGTTGTAAGTTTGCAATAGAGAAAAAACGTTTTAAAAAAATTACCATATCACTTAAACTACGTTATATTAGTCATTTATTAGAAGATTTTGATTGAAGACATGTATTGAATTAAGTTAAGATTGGCATTAATATATACTCCATCAAAAAAACTTTCACTACATTTCAGTCTACAAAGGTACAAAATCTACATCCTCAGGTACAAAATCTCTATGTTATAAGGTTTCATTATTATTACTCATGTTACATTAGTTACTAACAGTGTTACTATAGTTACTCATTGTTCATAAATTGATGATCATAACAGCACATAACAGAGAGATTTTGTACCTGAGGATGTCTTGGTAGGCTGAAACGTAGTGAAATCATGAATAAATATTTCTAACTACATTTACGATATATTACTGCCAGTTTTGTTTAGGATAAAAATTTTTATGGTACAATATAAAGTTATCCCAAAAATAAATTATTATCTTCTTTAGGAGGGATATGTGATAGAAATTATTTGCACAGTAAGGATGCTCTTTCGCCAATAAATAAAAAGAGAACTATATAATTAACGAGCTGATTATACAGCTTGTCTATGTTCAGAGAAACAAGCAAGGGTATCGTGTGGTTTGCAGATAATAATATTGGATGACTAAGTTCCATCTATTCTATTTAAGTACTACATAAATCGACTTTATTACGACTTAAGTTGTTGACTTAGAAATTGTATACTTTTTTTTTTTTTTATAAATATACAGCGTATTCAATCGATTGATTACTTGAAACATTACAGTCAGTGGCGTAGCTAATAATTTGTTGTCAGCAAGAGAAGGAAGGAGGGAAATCATAAGTTTTCAGAAAATTTTGAATACATTTTTGCATTTTGAATTTGAACTTTTCACTTTCCCATAGTGCATGTTTTCACTCGATTACATTAGTTTTATTTTCTATTTAAACACAAAGTTATATCTGTCATCTCCCAATTTTCTTAGTTTCAAAGATTTTGACATGTAATAAAAACGTAGAAGAATTGAAAAAATATCCAAAAATGAAGCAATTTAACTTTGAACATGCCTGAAAATAAATAAAATTATATAAACTGTTTAATCTGTTAAAAGTTTGTTTTCAAAAATAATAAAAAATTATATTTAATCGTAATGGTAATTTTAATCAGCTCGTAAATAAATTTGGAAGTGAGATGCACCTTTAAGTTTTCGAAAATAAATCGTGGACATTATTATGATTAGAAATTGAATAATAATCCTACGAATAATCAATTGAAAATAAAAGAATTATGGAATAATATACATTTTATTCCTTAACGCTCGTGTCTTACAAAAAAACTATATAAGTGTATGTTAAAACATAAAAATCCTATCCCAAGTCATGACATCACTCCCGGCTACTTCGGCCTCACAATTTTTGCAGTTTGAAGTATATTCTCAAATTTCAAATTTTCCAAATGTCAACCTTTTGACAGTTGAAGGAAATATATATATTTTGGATTCTGATAGTTCAAGTTTTTTTCGCTAACGAGGAATGGAAAAAACAACAAAAAAAAAAACTCGATAGATGGAATGTTGAGCTATTTCATGAAACTAGTTTGTGCTTCTGCAAGCTAGATTTTTATTCTAACATAAAACAAAAATACGAATTAGTAAAAATATATAAATAAGTTTTGGAAATTTGGAAGTTTGTTTTCATTGTTAAAAACTCATATGGAAGTGTTCTTTAGCTATTGAATTCAATTGAATGGTCCAAATATAATGTATTTATATTCATTGTCATTTTTCTGTATTATTTTTATATTAAATATAAAAATGATATAATGTAATATACTATATCATACTGGTATGTTAATTAATAAAACATTTTTATTTATTTATTGCTATTTACAACGGTATTTACATTAAAATACTTCAAGTAAATTTGACGTAAGATCAAAATGGAGTGATGCCGGCATGTAGAGAAACTACCAATTGGTAGCACTCTAATCATATTTCTACACTAGAAGGTCTCGAGGCTATCTTTTTTTCAGGCACCTCGGAGAATTGTCAGGAATAGAAGAAGCAAGGTTTGAAACTAGTGGGTTTTTATGGTTAGGGAGTTTATAACTGTAGGATTGATATTTAGGTCGGTTACATTAAACATTAAAATCTTTATGTATGATATTATTTGTGATAAAGTATTGAGGATTTTACGAAGAATTTAGGATTGTGAGGATTCGATACGAGAGGAATTCGAGGGTGAGTCAACGCTCAACTTCGTATTTCCAGATACGCCTTATTACAGTCATGTAGATCAGTCTTTTGTAATGGATTGGAAGCTTAGACCGTGTATCTAGTAAGTGCTTTAATAGTCGAAATCGACGTGCAGTTTCCTGTCTTTTCAGTACTAAAACACTATTTTTTTAATTCATACATTGTATTAAAAAAAAAATAGAAAACTTCAATTTAAAATTACCTACATTTAGATTATTTATAAAATTTATCCCACTATTAATATTAGGATTGATTCCAATATATTATTATAATATATATTCTATATTAGTATAAATAGAATTATAGATATCATTGTAGATTCCATTATCATTTTAGTATATATTACAATATAGTTATTATTTTATATATATATTTGTAATATGTTTGTATCGGTTTCCTTAGTGATATAATTGCTTATTCTGAAATGGATATCAGTGTAGATTTCAATATTGATAATAGTATATATTTCTACATTGGCATTAGTAAAGATTCCGACATCTATATTCAGTAATATATATTCCAATATCGATATTAGTATCAATTCCAATACCAATATTACAGATTTCAATACAAAATATAGATTCCTAAACCTATATGAGTATCGATTCTAATATTGATATTTTATTTAAGATATAATGTCGGGAGCCTGTATTTCAAAATTTACTTCTGTTAATACGTCCATAATTGTGTTCTACGATATGTAAAATGTATGCAAATGCGGCGAGTTGGTGAATATTACCCACTGGCATTTGGTGGGGGGAACAAGTCAAGCAAGTGGGCCTAGTGGTCCTTTCTGCCATCCCCTGACGGCTACTTGGGTTGCCGCTGCATACTAACCAAGGTGGGGGAGTGTCAAAATTCATTCTCCGGGATCGCCGAGAAATGAATGTTAACTGACCCAGGTGGGAATCGAACCCACAACGTTACGAACTGAGCGCACAGGGACCTGCGCCCCAACCCCACATTTGGTCTTATATGTATGTATTTGACGAAGTCAAGAGTTAGGTCACTCTTTTTTTGTAAGATTTTTTTTTTAAAAGTAAGTCTGATCTAAGTTAAATTGGAGTGTTACAGGCGTGTAGAGAAACTACCCATTGGTAGCACTCTAAAGACATTTTACATTAGCTGGTCTCGTGGCCATCTTCTTTTCAGGCGCCTCGGAGGATTGTCAGGAATGGAAGAGAATGCAAGGTTAGAAATTAGGGGGTTTCGGTGGTTAGGGAGTTTATAATGGAAGGAGTGAAAACTGGTTCGGGTTAGATCGGTTACATAGGGAACATTAAGGTCTTTATATATGATTTTATTTGTGACAAAGTAAGGAGCATTGATGATTTCACAAAGGATTTTGGATTTTTTGTAAGATAAGGAGTTTTTTTTTATAATAATAAAACTTAGGTAAATATAACAAAAAAAATTACATAAATCAAATTCAACTAGAAAAACCAAAAATAAATTCTTGAACCTTTAATGCTCCTTACTTTGTCACAAATCAAGTCATCCATCAGGACCTCAATGTTCCATATGTTGCCGATTTGGCCAGAACCAGAGACCATTCCTTCCATGATAAACTTCTCAACCCAAATCCACTTGTTTCTAACCTGGATTCTCCTTCATTACCTAATAATCTCCTTAGGCGTCTGAAAAGAAGATGGCCTCAAGATCTTTTCCTCTAGAAATGTTATTGGAGTTCTATCAGTGGGTAGATTCTCCACATGTTTGTTTCATGTCACTATGTCACCTACAGCAAATTTACTTGTATATATGTGTATAAAGTTGTAAATAACAATAAATAAATTATTTAAAAAAATATTCTTGAACAATAAAGATATGTCAAGGTACGTATGTCAAGATCATGACCTACTATTGGTTACTTTTGTTTTCTTTTTTGAAGGTCTTAAGCGCTCCCTCCTAATCCTATCACCGTGAAGTAGTTTTGAGCCCATTCTATACCCAAAAAAAGTAGGAAATCTTGAACCTCAAATACCGAAAAGACATTGAACAAATGGCGTGCTACACGAAAAACCTAAAAGCGTAGGAAGGCTGTAGGAGATAAATAGAAGGTTAAAACAGATGGAAAGATAGGAGTGCTGTACCATACCAAAATTTCTTCTGAACACTGACGCAAGAGCAGTTCTCTGAACAATGGGACTTGGACGTCAATTGAGAGGTGATTTATTGTCATCGTCCATTACGTGACTTTATTTTAAGAAATCATGGAGTTATTAGGAAACGGGAACGAAGTCAAATATATCCATACGATAAAAAGAAACAAAATATTAGTCTGTTGGAAGATTATTTGGGTAGTGGTCAATAAAGGTATCAAAATAGTAAAAGAAAACTATTTATTGTTTACCAAAGTTTCGTCCAACATTGCAGCACTTCCTGAGGGCTAAATGAAAAACAAGATTCAAAAGTTGTATGAATTGACAAAACGTTAAACTAAATATACAGAGAAAATTAGAAAATAAAAAAAAATTTTTTTGTTTAAAAAATATAATAATATAAGAAAGAATTTATATTGGAGTTGAAACTAGTTACTAATGGAGTAAAAGAAACTATTGTTAACCAACGTTTCGGCCCCCTTTAGTTGGGTTAATATTTATTGTTTTATTGCTTATTTATTGTTAAACGTTAGTTAACAATAAATAGTTTTCTTTTACTATTTTGATACCTTTATTGACCGTCACCCGGACTATCTTCCTACAATCTACTTCATACGGTCATCTTCTTCCAATAAAAATATTAGTCGATAAATT
Source organism: Halyomorpha halys (assembly GCF_000696795.3). Taxonomy (NCBI): domain Eukaryota; kingdom Metazoa; phylum Arthropoda; class Insecta; order Hemiptera; family Pentatomidae; genus Halyomorpha; species Halyomorpha halys. Next base: position 73,260 of record NW_027105368.1, on the reverse strand, counting down.
AATGATTTTGAAATTAAATATATATTTTGTAAGAAAAAAATATTAATGAAGACGTGAGCATCCATCAAAACAAGTAGTATTTTAATGTGAAGAAAAAATATTTGAGAGAGCTATTTTTAGCGTTTGAAAGAGCTAAGAAAGGGCATAAATTCAAATTTGATAAGATTTCAAGAAATCCAAAAATACCTAAATTCCGGGCCTTATCTTCTTTGAAACTAATTAGTTTTTTTTTTTAGTTTTTTATATCTCTTTCTTACTAAATCGACCTAGTGGGTTTTACATGATTATTACGACAGTTATATTTGTTTTTAACAATTGATTATATTGAGTTCAGTCAAGTGCAAAATCACACACCCTTAGGATTTCTGATGTGATTGTTATAGAATAATTTTAACTAATAAAAATAAATTAGTAAAAAAAAAATTATCAAAATAATATATCAAAGAAATGATAATAAATATGTAATTAAAGAATAAAAGAAAAAAATAGATACTCTGTTCATTCATAGCAGAATGTAGTGAGGGCTTCAGTTTTTTAAATGAAGTTGGATTTCCTATCTTCTAAGCTACTGCACCTTTATCTGCTTGTAACTGGGAATGGAATGTAGTGAAAAGTTTCTAAGTAAATTCATTTTTTGTTATCTATGTAATCTATCCTTGTTAGTGGACTTCAACTAATATGTTTTAATTTCTCAATAGATATTTTCCATTTCATAAATTTCGTTCGCTTCTCTGTGCTAAGATAAAAGATTATTAGGTATTTAATTTACTACGATATAAAAAAACAAGACCTGCCAATGAGTAGAACTAGATAAAAACGTTTATGATAAGTCCTTAAATAAACTTATTTTTCATAATATTAACTATAGAAATGATAAAACTGTACTATATTTACTTTTGAAATTATTTTGTCTTTGTTTTTAATTTAATGTCCTACAAAGTTTTCTTTTATATCAGCAGTATTCCTTTTTAGTTCGAACGAAAAATAAAAGCGATTGTTTCATGATAAACTTTAAACCTATACAGATGTAGAAAAGAATAATACAAAAAAAGCCGATATAATTTCTTAAAATATTTTATTTCTCGGCTCTAAGAGCACATCAACAAATTTCGGAAACGTGTCTAATATTTTTCGACCATGTGCCAGAAATAAGAGTTTCATTGAAATCGGCGATTCAACATCCGTAGTCTCCCTTTGTAAGTGACCTAAAACCAACACGTTTTAGTTTCTCTTTGGATATTTTTCTTTTCTTATGCTTCATAACCTTTCTTGTATGAAACTAAAAGATTACTAAGTAAAAGCAACGTTGCATATTGTAAGAATTGCCTTTATTTTGCTACGAAATAAAAAAAAAAAAAAGCTAGTAACAATGTTTATCTGTAGACAGGTTGACATGAAGAACTCCAATGAAATTTCTTGTTAGAGTTGTTAATCTTGGTATAAATGTTATCTCAGTTCCTGGAGAAGTTCAGAAACAAACGTATTGCTGGAGAAGAGGAGGCAGACGATAGCCAGTTCCTTGCCCTCAGGAGGGGGGCCTATATAGCCTGCTCGTCGACCTTCTCGCTCCAGTGTCAGGCGGATCGCGAAGTACGTCGTAGTCGTTGTGTTCTATTGTAGTCGCATATCGTGTTTATACCCTTTCGGCAGTGCTGTGTTCTTCACCAATACCTTCCTGGAGTAAATCTTATATAGTTTTCAGCAATAAATCCATCATTCAACCACCGACACTGGAAGGTAACATTACCAAATAGTTGTTCGTTAAACTTTATTTTAAAAAAAAAATTAATGGTTAACTATCAATCAGAATAAAAAAAATTATGACCACAAAAATTCAAATTACTGAAAAAATAAAATTATATAGAATTATTTTATTTATAATAATTTCACATTTTACATGTAAGTAGATCTTTTCAACATTTTCGTAACGTTTCGGCCCCAGTTACTTCATTAAAATTATTTTGTTTCATAAACTCTACTCTATGGAAGTATTAGTTGACAGTTGTAGATCAATTTTTCGTTGGGCTTTCCATCTACAATAAATTAATTATTTACATAATTTTTTTAAACATAATTTGCTTTTAAAACTAATATGCCGTATTTATTTAATGTTATTTTCGGCAAAATTTATTTTTATGTTACGTTTTTAAACTGATTTGGAAAGAAAATTAATACTAAAAACTATTACCTTATTTTTAATTTTTTATAGGAAGTGGGTTTTATGTTGTCCTTTGGAGTTTTTTTTTCCTTGATGATTCTGATGGATCGCTAATCATTTAATAATAATCCTGCTAATAAAAGAAAAAAAACAATAATAAAAGTTAATTTTATCTACCACTAACCATAGAATTTTATTTCTGAATGTTTTAAACAAATATTAATATTCAAAGTTTTGATGTTGAAAATGGGCGCCAAAGACGCGCACACCTTATAAACAAAGAAAAGAAAAATTTTATTTTTTGGAATAATTTTATACTGTTCACTTTTTTATCTGAACCTTAACAAGATTTGTTCCATAATAAAAGATTTATTATGCTGTAATAATAGGACTTTATTAATAGATTTAAAATATTTTGTATATGCATGCTACCAGTATCATCATTTAGCTATTTATATTTTTATGTTTTGTCAGGGATTTGATTTTAATTTAATCAATGACAATAATAATTGATGGTGCCATCTTTAGTCCATGGGCCCTGTCATCAATAAATTATAACGAATTTGTATGCATATTAGACAAACCCAAACCTACTCAATGTTGTCAATGCTGTATTCTCCCGTCAAAAGAAAATCTATATTAGAACTAGAAACTAGCATTCTCAATTATAAAACAATATTAAAGTCATTATTGGAGTATAATATCGAAGTCTGGGGAACAGCATTCTTTACGGAACGAAAAAAAAAATACAAGTACAATAAAGTCCTATGAATCCCAGTTTATAAAAATATTCAACTTCATCGTCAACTACAATTGGAATCAATAGATGAATTCATCAAAAACTGTTTTCAAAACTCAGTATTTATCTTTTCTTATTATTATAAGTATTTATCTTTTCTTATTATTATAATTATTTATTTTTCTCTGTTTCTTTTTCTCAAATTATTTTTTCATTATATAAGTCAGTTATTTATTTTATTAATTTTAGTTTTTTCTTTGTTTGTCCATTTTTTTCTTTCATTCTTCAATTACATAACTATTATTATTATTTTTGGATTATTGTTTTTAATAATTTATTTACATTGCTTAAAAGTTTTTAATTACTATTACATTTTAAATAGTTTGGGGTTTCTTTATCACGTGACTAAATCCCGAGTTTATTAATTAATAAATTCAAATCAAATTGTTATAATAATCATTAAAAGCCCACCAGGCCGATCTAGTATTAATGAAATATAGTTACAAAAACAAATAAAAAATGAACTGATAAATAAAAATGCTTGAAAAAATAACAGGTTATTACTGAGGTTGATAGAAACTGGTGTGGTTAACTGAATAGATTATTTTGCAAATCAAAAACCAAGAAAAATACGCCTGGTCAATTATTTAATTTTTATAAAAAATTTTTATTACATTTAATAATTAAGTTATTTATTGATAATATTACTATCTGCCACAAACTTTGGAAATGAGTAATAGTGGTAATTTTACACTTTCATACAAAAAATAATAAAATAATTAAATTAACAGCAAATAAAAAAATATATAAATAAATAGAATCTCTATATTTAAATAAACAGAAAAATAACTAATAAAATGAATATAATCAAAGTAAGTAAAATAAATTATTTATGATCTCGACCAAAGGATTCCGGAGCCCACTATATCCCCACGCATAAGGAGTAGGGCAAGGCCCTTAGAGATCCCATCGCATCTCTCTAACCGCGTCACTGGTAATGAGCCAATGGAGGCTGAGTAAGTGCGCTAAAGCCGCAATCACTGAACTTGAGTGGAGCATCTGACCACTGCCAGAACTCCATTTGTCGATTTTATTTTACAAAAGGACTGTTGGCCACTGCCGTTTCAATCTTCGGAGTGGATTGTAAGGATGGATGGAACTAGCTAAGGATTGAATTAAACGATTAGGATGATTTGAAAGGATTATATGGAATTTTGAGAATTTGGTTAGTAGGTCAAGGACAGAATGGATATGAAGGTCATAGTGTATAGTATTGTGTTGGAAACGTAATAGGGTACATTGACTATGGTTCTAAGGTTTTTGGATTGAAGGGATTAGATACGTTTGATGTTGAAAGGTTTAACTGTTCCCAAAGTTCAATTCCCTAGGTCCAGCTATGTGTTTCATTATAAATATAAAAAAAAAAATTATTTATATAAATTCGCGTGTTGCTTATATCCGAATGTTGTTCAGAGAATAATTCGAAGGGTCTTATCTTTAGTGTGGTGTACCCATAAACTATAAGATGCCCGGGGCACCCTACTTGTTTTAAGACGGCCCTATTGACAGTGCATATGATGATCCACAGTCGAGTGAATGGTTTCTCATGGCTTAATATGATTCTTTCAGTTTTATTGGTTTTACATTTTAAATAAATTTTTTATTTATCATCAGTGATAATCGTTTGAATTATACGGGAAACTATCAGGAATTTAAATAGGAAATATTGTGAAGATTTATTTTTCTTAGCTTCCTAAAGATAATTTCTTGATCAGTCACTATTACTTTTTTAATAGAATTCAATGTAACATTTAAAATTCTCTTATAATTTACAATCCGTAATTCGCCGGATAGTGAACAAAATCATCAATTAAGGTGCACAAAAGGAAAGTTTTTTTTTAACCCAAATTTTGACTTATAAGATGTTAATTCGTTGGAAATTATGACTATTTTATGCTTTGAAATATTTATAAACAATAAAATGAGTAAACGTTTCGTGTTTATACAAGTGAAACTAATTCCCTCTTTGCCAGTATTAACTTATCTCCATTTTCGATTATTGTTTCTGGGTAATATCTGTCTAGTGAAATTTCAATAGTCGATGAAAATGGACTTTGAAGTTGAAGAAGAGGATATTTCAGAGACAAGTAAGACCAAAAACTTCCCTAGAGACTGCTTGAATCCATTTAATTAAACATTTCGTTCATATCAAAACTTAGAGCTATCGATAATTTTCTCTAAGGGTTTGTTTCTCCAAACCTTCTGGTTTGAAAATCTTCCATTTTTTAAGTGTGTTAATGGTGGTATATAGAAATTAGTAAAAAAATTTAATTTTATTAAACTTCGATTTAAATCGATTTTTTTTTTTAAGCGGAATGAGGTATTGAAGGAAAATTATTAAACAAAGTCTCGTGTTCATACATATCAAATAGGTTTTAAACGATGGACAATATACGAAAGGGATTATAGAGTTTTGTTCACCTTAAGTGATAATTTTCTCCATTGTGCGGCAGGCACTTATTAATATCAAGCAAAATCTGAGGTTTTCAAAAACGTTTTCAATTATTAAACATATGAGCTTTTGAATGGAAAAGTTGTGCAAGTTAAAACTGAAATTTTAAAATGTTCCTGAAGTTAAATACAATTCGGCAATGACTAACCACATTTACTTAGTATTCTAACTTTTTTTTTTTTTTCGTACCCTTCCTTAAAATAAAATTAGTACTTCATACATATATAGTACATGAAATTTATTATATATACTTTTACTGAGTCTTATATAATACATTTCATTAATTATATATGTATGAAGTACTAATTCTATTTTAATGAACGGTATGAAAAAAAACTATTCAAACTATTTTTCATAACCTACTTTGTTATTATATTCGTTTAATACATACATAAATATTACAGGAAAATGATATATAAATGTATTCAAATAATTTTTTTTTCTTAACTTCCTTTATTATTATATTCGTTTAATACATACGTATTACAGGAAAATGATATATAAATTTATTCAAACTATTTTTTTTTTTCGTAACCTCCTTTATGATTATACTCGTTTAATACACACATACATATTACATGATATACATATATCTATATCAGTGAAATGTTATACATATATCATATATATCATGTAATATGAGTGTATTCTCAACCCCCAAATCCACTTGTTTCTAACCTGGCTTCTCCTTCATTACCTAATAATCCTCCTAGGCGTCTGAAAAGAAGATGGCCTCGAGATCTTCTTCTCTAGAAATGTTATTGGAGTTCTATCAGTGGGTAGATTCTCCACATGTTTTTATCATGTTACTATGTCACCTACAGAAAATTTACTTGTTGTATATATGTGTATACAGTTGTAAATATCAATAAATAAATTATTAAAAAAAAAAAAATATGAGTGTATTAAACGAATTTAATAATAAAGGAAGTTACGAGAAAAAAAATAGTTTGAATACATTTATATATCTTTTCATGTAATATGTATTCAAACTAGATAGTTAAAAGGATATTTTACAATGGAAAGCATCAGGGGTTAATGGGTAAGAATTTGATGAGAGAAGTTGGAGACTTCTATAATTCTAATTTAATCTTTTATATAGTTTATATTACATAATATTATAGGTCAATATGTTGGAATTATATGGTTAAACAAATGAAAACAATACATACATAGTTTTATAGAGAAACAAAGGAGCATTTTGTACAAAATCCTGATTGGTTTCAAATTGTCGTTTGCTACAAGACACTCCATGAATTATTTTTGGAATGGAAAATGGAAATAAATTGTTTAATTGAAAATATAATTACACCACATTAATTAATTACACCAATTACCTTCCATAGGCTCATATCTGAAATATATACAATAACAAGAATCTATTGTATTGTATCAAATAATTATTTAATATTAATCTGTTTGTGTTTTTAAAATACTTTCTTTCCTAGGCGCTATAACTCCCTATTCAGTGATTCGTGGCCTCTAAATCAATCAACGCCCGTCGCCTCGGTTGTATATCTAAAAGTAATAAAAATTTGTAGTGTTCTCCTAATTAAAAACTATTTTAGGGAGAGTAATTTGTTTTACAAAGGCACGATGCTACTAACTCCAAGGACCCAGGGGATTCGATTGTGGCTGGACTGAAAATTGTTTTTGAATCAACCCTGTGGGTTCTGGAATCCTCTTGGGGCCCACCCAGCCTCATTAATTGGCTACCTTAATTGGGTAAAAATCTTGCGTTCGACCGTGATTCTGACCAAATAACCTCCTTACACAACCGTTGGTCAGCTGAGTAGAAGCACTTCCTTACAAATTACTGCACCCTTAACCTTTCATGGGTTGTAGCGGTACCGATTTTGATTTTTTTTTTATTTGTTTTACAAGAATGACTAACGTGTTTATGAATGAGACAAAAAAATATAAACGAAATGCTTTTTTTAGATAAATATTCCATTAATATTCTGGTTGTTCAACTAATACTATTATAAAAAAATATTAATTTTTATTACAAATTTAAATAATTTTTATTCATAAATAATTCGTTTGTCTGAGAATTTATTTTAAATTACACACACATATGTATTGTAAATAAAAATCTAGTACATAATCTGTGGATACGGAGGTGAGAGGTATCAATGTGGAGCATGGTTGTTGATAGTGTTAGAAGAAGCCTGAATATTAGTATTGAAACCCTATAGGATAATAAACAATGAATTTATAAAGAATTATTCTGTGATATCGGAACTGTTTTTATTTACGATTTATTTATTATGATTATTGTTGTTAATGTAACATAAATCCTTCACTAAATTTGCCAATAACAGTCAATACCTACTGTATCGATTTTCCTTTGGTGATTATTATCAAAATGGCATGTTAAACTTACAGCTGAACCTGACATTAACACTCCACAGTTTTGTCACTTCTTAGCCTTGGTTTAATTGAGCTGAGTTCCGGAATATTGCTCTTGGGAAAAACCACGCTGCGTCATATGCTACCCGATGTGTAAGGAAACCGTTGCGATGTAAATGTCGGTCATTATATCGGGTAGAAGCTGACTAGCAAAATGATTCTTCCTCGATCACGGCCGCTCTATAGGGGATTTTAACGAGCCAGTGTTAAATGAGTCGTTATTTATGAAAATATCTATTTCAGTATCTTTCTTTATATTTAAAAAAATAATGTTTTTATATTATTAATCATCACCGAAACTCCTAACAGGTTCAATATTATAAATAAAATAAATTTAATATTAACTTGTACTCATTGGCTTAACCCTACTTGCCAGGAAGCTTGTTGTCTTTAAATATTCTTTATTATTTAAAGACAACAATAGAAAAAAAGTGTTGGTATATCATAAAATGTATCCAATCAATGTACTCATATTTTCATAATGGATAATTATGGGACTCAGTATTTTTGTATTGATAATTCATGACGGCTTTTTAATTATTATTATTTTTTTTTTTTGGTTGTTTCTACAGAGCTTGTAAATCTTTGGCCGCTGAAACCAGCCTTTTCCACGCTTCCTTGTCTTGTACTACTCCATTCCAGTTTGCATGGAGCTCTTTCACATCTTTGTGGATTGTGCCACATGTCCCACTTCATGTCATGAGATATTGCCTGACAATCTCTGGAATCAGTTCACTATTAGTTCTTCTCCATATGTTATGGGGCTCATTCCAGATCGCTCCTGTAATTGTTGGAGGACTTTCCGTTAAAATCTTTCCAGGATTCCTGTTAGATCCTAGGTCTCGCAGCCAGATATCAGAGCTGGCTTTATCATGGCATCGTGCATCCATAGCTTCAAAACTTAGATATTTTTCAGCATATCAGTTTTCCTGATTAAGAGAATAAACTAACATATATATTTACTAACAAAAAAATAATAAATAAACCAAAATAATAATAATGAATAATATATATTTACTTTGCCCCAGATTTTGCATATATTTTTTTGGCAGTCTGGATTTTTTAACAAATTAGAAGAGTAAAAAATTAATTCTACTACACTTAACATTGAAACAAATTTCTAGAAGTCCTAAAACTCTTAATAATTAGCTCGTTAATTAATTATTTGTTTCTCTATAACTCCTAATCGGTATGTTATAGCAAAAAAGTCATAGTATAACAAATTAAAAAGCATTACATTTTGCGTTGAATGAGTACAATAATTATTACTTTTGTAAATTAATTCATCTTAAAACAAAAAGAAATATTTCAAAAAAAGATTTTGCAAAAAAACCACTAAAATATGGTGTTATAAATGAGTCCATATTCAATACGGAAACGAATTTGTGGCGGTCCTGAAACGATTAGTGAGCAATTAGTTTGTTTGATAAAGTAAAGAATTACGAAATTACAGGTATTTTTTTTGTGCTTATAAATGCTAAATCTTAAACGTAAACTGCGAAAATTTTACATAAATACAAATATTTCTCACAAAAAACCATTATATTCTGCGTTGAATTAGCACTACAATATAACAATTCAGTTAAGTATTATTAGGCCATAAACTTCCTGGCCTGGTTGCACGTGGACTTCCTATCACATCAAATCAGATGATAGCCAATAACATTAGGAATCAATAGAATACTACATCAAAAACGGTTCATAAAATTTCACTCCCAGTTACCGACAGTTAAAGGAGTAGTGACCTACAACTTGAGAAACCCAACCTCAACCCGAAGACTGAAGCCCAGGCTGCTGTAGGACATCCTTTTATAAATTCTATATTTATCAATTATATTATTAACACTATTTCTATTTTTTTTTGTCTCTTCGTCCTTTTCTAAATTAACTTGTATTTTTTTCCCCCACAAGAAGACAATTATTTATTTTATTAAATCTATAAAAGTCATTGTTTTGTTATTAACTTTTTGTTTTCTCTCGTCTTAATAATTATTATTTTTATCTATATATTTTATCTTTATTATTTATTTATAACGTTGTATATAGTTAGGGGTGTCTTTTGCTAGAGACTCCCATAATTAATTGTTAAAAGAAAAAATGTAACTGTTATATTAACCATCTAAGGCCCACCAGGCCGATCTGGTGTTAAATAAAAATATATGATATGAAACCAGGTGGTTTACGATCATACTACTTTACCGAATTATAAGTCATGGGGTTCATTAGACGCTGAGTTTGTTTATCTATAGCATTATCTCTAGGCTCTACAGTTTATAGATGAAAAAGTATATACCTTTCAAAATTTATTATTTTATCAAACACATTAGCTGATTAGTGAGCATTTTAGAACGGCCAGTATCATCTGTATCATCCTTTCCATATTCCGTTATAAATAAGCAATTAAAATTAATAATCATTGATCAAAGGAGGAATATATGCAAACATTAAAAATTACCAAATAATTTAGATCAAAATTCCAGTCTATTCAACCAGTATCCGAATTCTATGGTTACTCTGATAGTCCTTAAAATTAAAATAACATACTTACGTAGAATGTGGGAGAAAAAATACTTTCGTTAATTTCTAATTCACTTTATTATTATTATCATATACCAAATTTAATAACCTATCAGTGCTCTCGAAATAAATAAATATCTCAAAAAAAAAAAAATTGGTGTCAACTTTTGCCTATGCAATCATAACAAGGTAATCGAGGTGGCGGTGAATTCAAGGATTTTGTGTCACCCTTTCTGATTTGTTTATTTATTTTCAATTCAACTTGAAACATTCGCTCACAATAATGTTATAATAATCTGTGTCATAATGTTAACTGGCGGAAAGTCGGGGAATCATAAGCAAACATAGTTCATTTGCGTTTTTTAGTTAAACTTATTCATACAATATATAAACAAATCATGTAAACTAATCAAAAGTCATGTAAACTTAATCGATGTTGTTTAATGGTTCGATAAATATTAATGCACCTATGTGCCTTCACCTTCTGCCGCAGCTTCTGTCCACCTGTTACTTTTAGTAATATTCCTCTGCCCAGATCCGACACAGTGCGATATCTTGGATTCGTCTTAGACAAAAGACTCACCTGGAACCAACATAATAGACTTAAAAGACAAGAACTCGACAGAGGATTCAGCCAACTATACCGACTGCTCAACAGGATCTCTCATTTCTCACCTAGAAAACAAACTTATAATTTATTATAGTCTTATAAATTAGAAATTTGTCAGACCTATTTGCACCTTCGGATTTGAACTTTGGGGAACAGCTAAACCATCTAACACCAAACGTATCCAATCCTTTCAATCCAAAATCTTTAGAACTATAGTCAATGCACCCTATTACGTTTCCAACCGAACACTACACCATGACCTTCATATCCCTTTTGTCCTTGACCTCAAATACCAACCAAATTCTCAAAATTCCATATAAACCTTTTTAACCATCGTAATTCTTATCCAGTTCTACCCATCCTATAATCCACCTCGAAGGTTTAAACAGCAGTGGCCAAGAGACTTATTGTAAAATTAAAATGGACAATTGGGGTTCTGACAGTAATCAGATACTCCACTCAAGTTGAATGTTTGCGGCTTTAGCACACTGGCTCAGCCTCCACTGACTCATTACCAGTTACGCGGTGACAGAGATACGCTCTACCTCTTATACGTGGGGGATAATATTTACCTGTTAATTTTTATTATTGCAATCTTCTCAATTATGTCATCACCATACAAAAAAAATAGGCATTTTCTCTGTATTTTTTATATGATACTAACTTTTTCTATATCACTCAACTCGGTTTGGACATCAATAGAAGATGGCTACGTTAAACTGTTCTTCTGTAATATAATTTTTAAAAAAATCTAAAGCTCTCAAGTTCGAAAAAGTATACAATTTTGCAACATCGTGGCTACTCCAATTTCAATTTTACGGGCTGTAAATCTGTACTGTCAAACTGAGGTAATCGAAAGGTATATGGTAGTCGAAAAGAGGTAGATGCACACATCACCTAATTATAGTTTAGTTTACACCCTCAATATGCAGTTATACTTAGAGCACTACATTTACATTATTTACATAGTAAAATTACTATGAATTTAAAACATTTCACTGTAGAATAAATTTTCTATTTGAGGCGTCAACTTTCATAATAGGATAAGTTCAAATTGTAAAACTTTTCATGAGAAACAAAAATATCTTAACTAATATGATATCAATAGGAAAATAATACTTATAAGGAAAATTTAACATTTATTTCCTTGTGGTTCATGAGATTTAATGAACTCAACAAAAAAAAAAAATTACTGTGAGAAATTCTAAAAATCAAAATGGACTTATTCCTTATTGGAGGCATTTGGGTATTCGTGAAAGGAAATGCACATATTAGCAACTCCTCTCTTAAATAAACTTACACATTTATGATAAAGAGTAAGAGTTCACAATAATGAGTTTTCCTGAAAATAATATTTTTTAATAACAATTATTACATAAATAAAAAACTTGAATGTCACAATAGGTTTCTTCATCATCGTCAATATCAATTCCAGTGATACTAATATTAGGCTTAATTTGTTTTTTGTCAAATTTCGCTCCATTATGGGGCGATAATGTTTTTTATAGCAATTGATTCACATCCATAATCTTTAAAGAGGCAACTGCAACCCTTGGACTTTTTTAGAATAATTTTCATTTTCAAGACAAACAATTTTTTTTTATATATATATATATAACAGATTGGAAGCATCCTGCATCGATACTATAGTTTCTTTCAACCCTTATGAATATGGTAGACTTTGTATTAATGTTTGAATAAATCTAAAGTGGTATGGCGTCTTCAATAGCCCAGAGATTCCTTCCAGTTATATTTTTTATCTTTTTCTTTATTTTTATACCAGATCGGCCTGGTGGGCCTTACATAGTTGATATAACTTATATTATATATATTTTTTAACAGTTGATTATGAGGGGGTATAGTCATACAAATGACACCCCTAACTATATACAATGTTCTTATTAAAAGAAAAAAAAGAATAATAAAATAAATAGATAAGAATAATGCTTCTTAATAAAAGAGGAAAGTAAAATTAATAACAAAAAATAATGATATTGGTACACTTAAATAAAACAAACAATTGCCTAATAGTAAAAAGAAACAAGTTAATTTGAAAAAGGGAAGAGAGATGATAAGAGAAAAAAAAATATTAATAATAAGTATATAGAGGTAGTGTGACTATGAATTAATTTTATATTTATTAAAAATTTATAAAAGAATGTCCTGAAGCAGTCTGGGCTTCAGTCTTCGGATTGAGGTTGGGTTTCCCAGGTTGTAGGTCACTGCTTCTTTAACTGTCGGTAACTGGGAGTGGAACTTCGTGACCGTTTTTTGATATAATCCTCCACATGTAATTCGCGACGCAATTGGCTATTTCTTATGAACCAAGGAGCATTAACTGAGATTCTTAGGACTTTATTTTGAAAAGATTGTAGTTTTTTTTCCTTTAAGTGAAGGGTCCCGCTCACCAGACTTCAAAGCCGTACATCAGCAGTGGCCTGAAGATTATTTTAAATATAAGAACAGTTATTTCTGGTTTTAGTTTGGAATTTCTGTTTAGGATAGGATATAGCATTGCTAACCTTGCGTAAGTTTGAGTTAGTTTGATGTTGATATTGTGATTCCAGGTAAGGCGGCGATCTAGGTGAATTCCCAGGTATTTTACTGTTTCACTGGCAGGATTCCATTTCACATTTTTACCTTTGAGGATTAGATCCGGTGTTGGATCTGGTAAAAACTTTTGAGTTGCATTTTTCAATGTTCAAGCTAATCATCCATTTAGTGAATATTGTTCTAAATCATTAAGGTGACTTTGCAAAGTGTTTCTAGCTATTATTATGTCATCATGTTGAGAGAACACAGCTATGGAGGTGTCTGTGGACTGGACGATGTCGTGAAGGTAAAATTTGAACAAAATGGGGGAAAGGACTGAACCTTGTGGAGTACCGGCATTGATTTCTTCCAGTTATACACTTTTTGGATTATATACAATGTATTTCAGAAGGAAGTACTAGGGGGTTTATCCTCTTTTGAGAGGAAACCAACGTTTCTACATTTTATTTCTATAGGATTTAATAGTTTTCTTTGAAACTAATTTTACCAAGCGATAGAAGAGAAGAAAAATCAAAATTTCTAGAAAAAATTATTTGGAAAAAAATTGGGATTTATCGCATTTTGAAAGTCAACGACTTATTTGTTGACTTGTATCTTTGTCTTATTAGTTAGCATTGGTGTATTAAGGTTCATTAGCTAATTGTTACCATTCCAAGACGTAATCAGATGTTCCCTCTACTTCAATTCAACTAAGGACATATATTACATAGGAAGACGGAGGCGTAAAAACCGTCCTACGCAAAAGGGATAAAAAAAGTTTCTTAAGGTCGAAACTAAAGTAAAGTTCAATGTCACCCGGATCTCATTTCCCCGGAACCGAATCCAGGGGCGAATTTCAATGAGTACTGGAGAGGGGTCACTTCTGGAGAACCGGTCTTGTACTTAACACGGGTAAGACATTTTAGTAGAATCAATTAGCATTTAGAACGAAAACAATATGTATATCTATTTTAATATGCATAAACATATAGACATAGTGTTCATTCTGAAGGAAAGACACACTACTCAAAATTACCGTAGTCAGAAATTTTAATAGTTCGGTCCATATCATTGCTAACATCAGCCAGTTCTCAAATATTAGACCCCCCCCCTCACCCTAACTATAGACACATTAGTTCAAGAGAACAAAAAAATAAGTTATTTCACTCACTAGTACACTCCTAACGTGACATATTTTTTTTCTCATTTTAGCATTTTGCTTGCCTGGACACCACCTGCGTTTCTATAATTTGAAATCAATTTCTAATAATAATTTAATTAATAAAATTATTTCTATAATTTGAAATCATGAGCCGTGGCAAGAAGATCTTTTACGAAATCTGGAGCCTTCAGCACCTGATGGAAGAGCTGCAATTCACAATTTCAATTTCAAATTGCATTGAAAGCAGTCGTGAAGATTATTATCTTCACATCCAATTATATAAATAGAATAGTAAAAATCGTCTATTATGAGATAAATGCTCACGGGGCAACTCTTAGGGGAAAAAAGTAGGACACTCCTGTCAGGATAAAGGACTTGAATACAAGTATATCGACAGTTTCTTGACACTTAAAGACTATTTGTAAAGTAAAAAAGGTAAATTTTTTCTATTATCAGGAAAAATTAAAGTACTGTCGTCTTTAACGATTTGGGTTAAAATAACAAAAACGACTAGGGCATATTGGGCTTAAGGTAACATTTAACACTAAATGTTACCAATATCTAATTCTCCATTAATTAAGTCTAAAATCATTTTGATCATATAAAATTACATATGTTTGCCTGGTTATATCACATCTGTTTTATTTGATTCAGAGATATTAACAGAATATCTTTTTCATTGTGGTTTGTATCAGTTATTGAATAAGAATCCCACATATAATTTCGAATGTATTCGAAACCGCTTGAGCCGTTTTTGAGAAAATAAAAAAAAACACGTGAATATCGATTTTATAAAGTGGCACTTCGATTTTCGGAAGCTTGGTTATTTCAACTCAGGAGAACACAAAACGAAATATCAATTTTGTTTACAATCGCAATACTTTCCCTTACCATATATTCCCGTACTGCTCTACAAACAAGGGTCTTTGAATCCTCAGGTTCAAGTAGAAGTTTCGAGTACATCCTAAAATCGGTCCTGTGGTCTCAGAAAAAAATCGAGGACAGTGGTATATAGGAACTCTAATCAACCGCCATTAAAAAAAAAAAAAAAAAAAAAAAAAAAAAAAAATACAATGAATTATAATATCGAGTTCTGAGGATGATCCTCGTATGACCAAATATTATTATTAATTGAGTTTTGGATGAAATGTTAAACCTCAACTTTGAGAGGGATGGGGATTAATAATTGAAAATAATTTACGTAAAACTTAAAAATAAGCAAATATGAAGTTTAATGCTAGCCCGTTTCTTAATTCGGGGATATCTTGTTTATTATAATTGTTTTTGTTTACTGTTATTTGTTTACTTTAAACAAATGTTGCCATTTTCTTGAAAATATACACTAATATCTACGGCTAATCCCTCGTTGCAAATAAAAACAACGGAAAGTTTAAAGTGCACTGTTTTTTTTTTTTTGTTGTAATGAATCGAGTGTAAATTGGACATTCATATCACGTTTAAGGGTTTTAATTATTCACTCAAGTCATTAGTATTGACACAGAGGTTGGAAGCCTACAATCTATTATCATTAGTGTTACTAATTCAAGATAGCACTGACCTCAAACCTTATTTAGGTAGGGTTCCTACTTCTGGCTAACATTACATGAATGTTCTTAAACCGTTAAATTGTATTCAATTTTTACTTATTTATTAAAATTTACAAAACACTAACCCTCATTCATGACATTGATCAATAACTATGAATCTAGGATTATTTGTTAACATTTTTAATATTTTCTATGTATTATTTCTATACTTTCTATATTGTTTTTATGACTGCGATATTCATGTAGCTACAAGGATTTTAAAATTTTTTTTTTGGAAAGTATGAATAATTATAGAATGGTGACTTTAAAACCTTCCGAAAAAATACCTTACCTGGCGAAAATAAAATCAGAAATTATCAAAACAATCAATAGTGCTTTGAATTTAGATTCACACTTAGAAACCTATTTATAATAAATGAATTTCATTTTCGTTGAGTTTCTTATTTTAATAAGTAAACATTTTACCAATTAAAAGATCCTGCTTTTGTTTTTCGTTTTTTCACTCCACTATCAAAATTATTATTATTTTTTTTAAATATTTTTATTTTAATTTAAATCACATTTTCTTATAAACAAAAAAAAAATCAATTTTTAGCTATACTGCACAACAAGTACAGTAAATGTACTTATTGAAGTATAGTAGTACACTTTTAAAATTATTGCTTATTTTTATTCAACACTTAATATCTTAAATATTACATACTTCGCGAAAGAAATTATAACAATTCTTTTACAAGTAAATTAAATTTGTTATGGAGTGGTATGGCTCATTGGTATGGCACTGTGCTAACTCCAAGGATCCAGGTTCGAATCCGGTTGTATCAGATAATTATGTACTCTGTTAATGTAGCCTTGAGTCAACCCAGTGGGTTCGGGAGCCCTTCGGTGTTCACCCAGCCTCATAAAGTGGCTTAATTCCTTTAATTGGGGAAAAATCTGGCGGTTGAGGATGTTTCTGACCAAATCACCTCCTCGCACAACCACTGGTTTAGTAAACGTACTTCCTTACACAAAGCACTGCACCTCTGACCCTTCATGGGTTGTAGTAGCGGTATAGATTTATTTTATTGATTTCAATTAAAGTTTTTAAAATTTGAGTCCCTTTTAAGAGCTCTGTACGTTAAAAAATTCGTGAGATAAAGTTTTTACAAATATTGAGAAAAACAATTTTGTAAATATATTGTTGGATATATCATGAAACTGTATTACTTACGAATATAATCGTTATAAACTACTTTATAATGTATTAAAGGATCTTGATTTTAAACACCAATTCAATTCTTCACATTTTATATTTTCCAGAATATCTTTCCAAACACCTACACTTTTTTTCCAAATAACAACAAATCAACCTATTATTAATTTATTTTAACAAATATCACGAAAACTGCTATTCGTACAATAATAATTATTATAAACTACTTTATGATTTACATTTGACCGACTTCAATTAGAGCCATCTATAGTTCTTGGAGTATAATATTTTACGAAAACTTGTTTTTTTCAAACACCAACTTTACAAAAAACAATAAATCAACGATTTATAAAATAGTAAATAAGGTGATTAATTAGTTATTATTATTTGAAATGACAAACCATTTTCGCTTTCAATGACTCATAAACATAAACTTCCTCATATTTAAAATGCGTTTTGGTTTTTTTCTTACCCTTGAACTTTTCAAAAGCTTTTTAAGATTAAAATAAAAAGTGTCTGGGTAGAAGCAGTTGATCTTTTCTTTCTTGGGTATTTTTTTTTTTTTTTTTTTTTTTGTGGTTTTAAGAAGCAATTCATTTCCTTCTTGAAGTATGTCTGGCTCTGTGAACGATTCGGAATATAGAAACATCATTAGTTCATCTTACTTATCATTATCAACTTTTGAATACGTGTTTTTTAATATTGAAAATAATAAATTAAAGTTTATTAATTATTAGTAGTTTTTCATTACATGTACACATGATTCAGTGTTAAATATAAGAGGATGTTGGCCTGACCCGAAAATTGATTTTATATAAAATATTTTTATAAATATTTTTTTTATTAGAATTATATGATCTAAGTTTATTTGTAAATATGGTGTAATTTTTTAATGGCTATATAGAATGTAACATATATAATTTTAAATATTAAAAAACCTAAACTATAAACATAAAAAAAAAACTAGGTGTAAAAAAATCTAAATTAATGTTAAAAAATATTGATTTCTTTAATACGTAATCATAAAGGAGGTCATGGAAAAACCTGATTCAGCTGTAGAGCACTTCCTATTGTGAAAGATGGACCCCTGCAGCTCAGTTAGCCAGTAAAGAAGGTATCTCTAGTTTCGTAAACACTCACTCAGTAAATTATATAATATTATCTTTTCGATTATTTTTTCTTGCATTGCAAAACTTTCTTGGTGATAAGAAATTGGCATCAAGAGAAGACTGTGAAAATCGGTTACTAGTGTTTTTCGACAATAGGAACGAAGACTTCTATGAGGTATTATAAAGTGGCAATAAATTATGGAACAAAACGGTGCATATTTGACCCAAATCGGACAAAACCAAACATGTTACATAAAGCCTTGAATTTCATGTAAAAATAATGGATTTATTTTTCCCCAACCTTATATTTTATCACCCTTATTCAAATGAATATACAATGCGATGTAATAAATATAAATTAATAAAAATATACGACTCCAAAATTATAATTTTTTTTTTTTTTTTTTAAAGATTCTGAAAACAAAAATCATAAGTGATATATGTGACAGGTAATAATTAGTTGATTTTTCACTAATTCAGGCATACGTTTATTTGAACAGCCAAAGTTTCATCCGTTGTAACTGTGAATGGCAGGACCAGAAGTATGAGGTTGCAAGGGGGGCACCCTTGTACCAAAAGTTAGTGGGCGACCAATATCGAGCGAAATGTTTTTCTTTCTCTTTTTTTGTTTGGTAAAAAAAAAGTTTGTTTCTGATTTTTTTTTAAATTTATTTTTAGCTTAATTATGTAAATAAAATGGGTTAATTTTAACATAAAATTGGAAATTAGGATGATGTAATTCATTTCGAAATATATGACCTATATGATAAAGAATATACCATTGCCATCAACCAAACCAAAGTTTGATATTTTTACACCTGACAATTATTTTCAATGTTAAGGTAAGTATTCGATTGTACGGATGTTATCAATAGAATATAGATTTAAAAAAATCTATATTTTAGGAGAAATATATGGATATTTTTGACTGATACTTTTATTTGTAATTTTTTATTAATACATCCTAATATTAGTACTACAACTTTCTGGACAAAAATCTATACTTCTTCCAAAAAAAAAAAAAAAATAAACAAAACAGTACTTCAGATATATTGGTTTAATTTTTTTTTTTAATTTAGTTATAATTTGTATTTGGTTTTAATGGAAGTGTTTGTTATAAGTTTGATAGGTATAATTCATTATTAAATTAGGTTTTAATTTTATTTCTGCTTTTTTTTTGGGGGAGGGGATTTAATTCATTTTTCCTAGTTTGTAGCAATATATTTTACTACTTTTTCTTTTATTAATAAATGTTAATACTGTGATAGACTTTAATTCAGTAATTCATTCAATATTTATTAATATATCATATAGTCAGGGATTAAAATAAGAAATTCAGTGTTTTTAAATTTAATTTCACATTTAAGCAACTGTTTTTCTATTCTTAAGCGTTTTTTTCTTCTCTAATTTCAATTATTAATTGTTTTTATTGATACATTTTTTTTTGTGATAACCTATATTTATTTAATAATATAACTATAATATAACCTATAATTATTTAATTTTTGATACAAAAACTAATACAAAACTAACATCTGTTTATTTGTACTATCTATCTTTCAACTCAATGTAAACACTCTTTCCTATACAGGCATAATGGTCTGTATTTAAAGTTAGATACATTAATTTATGGTCTCCTTGATAATGACCTAAGGGCCGAAATTTTGGATAAAAATAAAGACAATTGAGAGAAAGCTTGTAAAAAATTTCACGTTTTAAATGAATATCGATTTGGTTATCGATATATCGGTATAATATTTCGATATATTTAGAAACTGTTGATAAGACATACATACATCGATATTTACATTCTTATTCGATTGTACAAATTAACGATGGTTTAATGATTGGTAAACAAAAGAAGCAACAAATATCTGTATTTACACGCTTCTTTTATTCTTTTTGAACTTTGTCGGCTATTTATATCATTTTCATTATAAAAAGGAACAAAATAGAGGTAGGTCAAATGATAGGAAACCTTAATATCAGCAAATTTTTAGATGATATATATTCGTAGAAATAGTACTACATAACCTAAAAATTCAATTTTTGAACTAGATTTTTTAATAAGTCTTTGTTAATTTAATTATTCAACCATATACTGACTTAAGAAACTTATATATATTTGTGCTATGTTAAATACAAAATAATGTGTTAAAGTTAATTGACAAGATTTTAAAAAAATATATATTTAAACTAACCGAATCGATTTAATTTTGAAATATATGTATGTCAATGTTAAAGTAGAGTTAATTATTGATTCTGGCGACTAAGGGAATTCTTTAATTAATTAAACTCAGAGAGTACAAACATTTATCTGTTGGCAGTTCTGAAACAATGCTAATTAAAAACAAACCTGTGAAACAAGCACTTTTTGATTTGTGCCACTCAACCGGTCGGCCACAAAATCAGGTCTATTTGTCCCAGCCAAATAACCTATCCACACGCTTGCGTATGCGCGAATTTGCCATGGTTTGGCAAACGTATATTGTTAGATACATCACTTCATGTTATATTATTTAACCAATTGATACAAGAAATGGAAAATTATGGTATGTTTAATTTTTTTAAACTGTAAACCCTAAACTTTAGGTCTTATCACCACTCACTTCACCCAGAACAGCATAGTTGTTTCACAAGAATGCAGATTCATCATGAGAAACAAGTCTATTTTAGAAAATTTAACTAAGTACCGATGTATTTATATATATTTTTATCGATATTTTGTTAAATGGGAATCAGAGTTAAGGACTGGTATAGGCATTGCATACGGAATATCATATAAAAAACTTTAGGTCAATAACCTTGAAGTTTCAAAGGCAATAAAGTAATCATCTCGGGTCCGCTGTTTGACTTAATGAGATGGGACAGTCTGGAGGGGAGAGGAAAAGATTGGTTAGAGACTATATTTAAGAGATGTCTTTTATTTTGGATACGGATAGATTATGATGGCATATTTCAATTACTAGATCCATAATAAGTAGAAAAAAAATTCAAATTATTGCTCTTGCACATAATAACAAAAGTAATCAGCATAGGCAAGGTATAAGATGATAAGGTAGCGAGGGTTGTGCAAAATAAAACTAAACGATTATAAAACCATCAAATACATGAAGTACATTTTTTATAAGTTTATGAAACACAAAATAGATTCAAACAAGTATATTTATTTTATAATCATACGCAGGCTGTGAAACGTGAAAAGATTTTTTTTGAAAAATAAAAGAACTCTATGAATGTTTGAAATATTTTATTATTATTTTCATAAAAACTTTTTTGAGGTTAATAACTTCCAGTTGAATGAGGTTTGTATTAAATTATCATAACATGGTACAACGTTTCGGGACCACTGTCCCATAATCATGTACTTTAAACCTCATAATTTCATATAGGAAATCATGTCACACTTTACACTGTTCTCTCTTTTTTCTACTATGACTTATTTGTGCATCTTCACTTCTTCTTAGGAAGTTATAACCTCAAAAAAATTTTTATGAATTGACTCACTAGACTTCCTATAGAGATAATCCAGATTATTATTTTCATTTTGAAAGAAGAATAATAGAAATTTAAAATTTATGCAAAAAAATCATATAAAATCATTATGAAATAAAAATAATATCTTATAAATTAAAACCTACAATTTGCTCTGCCTAAGTCGGTTAGCAAAGTTCATGTCAATAACGAAAATTTGGTTTATTAAGACAACCATTGAGGTTGAAGTGAGTTAGCTCAAACAATAGTTTCAGGGCCTTCATTCGCCATCTAAGACTTATTTTTGCAGAATTTAATCTTCTTCTAAATCTTTAACCGCAGCAATTTTGTTCATGTCATAGTTTAAGTTGTTATAAAATCCACCGAAACATTCTATCAAAATTCCTCCTTACCTAATAGCATGATACTCTTTTTAAAAGCAACTCTTGCCGCCATCCTCGTTGGTCCAGTCGACCTTTCCGTCCGTTCTCCTCTTCTCTTTGTCATTTCGAAAGCGGTGTTTTGTAAGTTCCGATTCGTCAGATAGAATTGACACACGAAGCGAATAAGAAATTGTAAAGGGAACTACTCTATTAAGATCATAGGATCTTCATTTCTGAGCAACGATGAATGATCTCCATTATATACACATATGCAGTGATGTGCTTGGTCAGTACTTGAATGGGTGACCTCCCCGAATATGTTAATAAAAGAGCGCGTTGGAAAAAAAAACTAGTCATTTCATCCCATTTTTTTAACACTTTAATGAAAACTATGTATAATTAAAAGTCAAAATTGATGAGTGTGCCAAGTATGGTTAGGGGAATATAAAATGGACAATGTTTAAAAAAATTAATTTTTCATTCGGAGCTCCATATCCATACCAACAACCTAATAGAACATCATTTATAGTAGTGTAAATTTGCTAAAATATGAGCCCTAGTGGAATTATTTACGTTCAATATTTTTTTATGAATTGTTGTTTTGTAAAAAAATGTATCTCGGTAACTAATTAACGTAAATAGCTTTATTAGGAATCATATTTTAGTAAATTTTCTCTACTTTTAATGATATCCTCTTAGGTTTTCTAGCATTGTAGGTACCATAGTTGTAAACCCTTTCACAGTGTAGTGAAATTGCGAATTCTAGTAAAAAAAAAATTAGTTCTTTTTAATGTTCGGAAATACTTGGAATATAATAAAAAATGTAAAGAAACACGTTTTATGTGTACCTTGGTAGTAATTGGTCAGTGTATAATAGATTTTAAAATGACATTTATGATTGACGAGTCACTACTATTACCACCATCCATGTTAGATAACATTTTATATAATTCACAAAAACTATTTTTAGAACTGATGGAGCACTAAACTCTGGTGCGAAGTATTGTGTGATCGGTTTCGAAGTCGGCGGCATACTGTATTCAAAATTATATAATCATCGAAATAGAATCTTGGTAAACAGAGGAAGCAAAGAATTTAACCATAGTCTAAGATATATTTGGTTTCGTAAACAGTTTTAACGCCGTTCCCTTTCCGTGTGTGGTACGAGATAAGTTGAATGGTACTAGACGCCCTGCCCATGAACGTCATGGGATACACTGTCAATGGGTTAGGGGTGTGGAGTTCCAAATGAAAAAAAATTCTTTAAAATTTTGAAGCAGCTGCCATTTTCTATTCCCCTTAACTCATCAATTTAGACTAGTAATTAAGCGTAAAATAACTGACTTCTTCGGCTCTTGTTCTAGGTGATCAAAGGACCACAAAAAAAAAAATTTGCATGTGTCTGTGTGTTCTATTCCATATGCTAGTTCATTCAATTCTCAGAGGTTGGATACATCGTGTGTCCAAATGTTGAAATACAAGCTACCAAAGTATTAAAGTTCATATTTCGTAGGAGTGCTGATTTTTGGCGAGTTAATTTCAAAAATGTACAATGTTCGATTGTAATCAACGCCATTTTTTCTTATTTATTTAGGCTTATATTTATTTTATTTTTTTATATATTCATAATAATTCCCTCTCCTCTTTTCTATTTTACCATAATTTCCGTTCTGATAGAGCTACCTATTCTGTTATAATACTATGCGGATTGAAAAATTTAAATACTGATTCTACTGTTCTATTATCGTCCTTGAGGGTTTTTAATATATCATGGTTTAATAGTTATTTCTCACTGCCAAAAATATTGAAGTCTAAAGTTCTCTCTAAAAGAATGAGAGTGGACATTTACAAAACCATCGTAAGGCCAGTAGTGATCTATGGTGGAGATATGGCCCTTGACAAGAAAAGCAGACGCTCAACTCCTGGGAGAGAAAGGTATTGAGAAGGATATGGGAAGGAGTCTCGGAGAATGGAATTTGGTAAAAAAGAAGGAATGATGAGCTGATGGATCTGTTCGGGAAACCCAGCAGTTGCTTCAGTAAAAAGAGCAAGAATAAAATGATTAGGTCACGTTGAGAGGATGCCCGATGAAAGGATACCCAAAAGATGGTTTATGACAAACCAGATGGAAAATGGAAAAGAGGAAGTCCCCGGATCAGATGGTTGGACGATGTGGTGGAGGATTTGAAGCTTTTAAATATTGAAAGATGGAAGGAGAAAGCAAGAGACCGTGTAGATTGGTTGCTTGTAGTGGAGGAAGCCCGAGTTCTTACAGGCAGTGTAGATCCATAATAGTAATAATCCAAAACTGTTGGGGCATGATGTTAAATATCGGCATTCTTGAAATTTATGACGATTGTCGTGTTTTTATTAGAATACTGACATTTTGGAGGAGTTTGCGTTGTTATGAGGTAAGAATGAGTGAGTTCTCAGTGACCTGTTCTCAGTCTAGTCGATACGACCTCTTCTTTCTACGATATTTTCGGCTGGAGGTACTGCAGGCTTGAATTCTTTTTTAATTTATTCGTTGGGCTTTCTTTCCACAAAGATTACCTTCCTCTTCTATTTCTTATCGAGGGTATACATTAATATCTTGATTAATAGAAATTACATTAAAGTTATAGTAAGTCTATTACAAGGTTAAACATAGAAATTTGAAAATGCTCCATATAACAAAAACTACGTTATTGCTCTCCATCTTAGCATGTTTTTCCCAAAACGCTACATCATCATATGTAATTTTTATTTTTTGTGTGTATATTAATTGTTTTGTTTTTTGTGCAGGTAACAATGAACTACGCGGAGGTGAGATGACGGAAAGGAGAGAAGAGTTCGTTGCGGTCCGCGGAGCCTACAAGCGCTATGGGCTCAGGGCGGTCGTGCTCAACGGATTCGATATGACGGTGGAGAAGGGGACTGTGTAAGTATATATTGATTAATTGCTAATTTTATATTGGCTAACAGGTTCAACATGGATTTATTAATCTTGAAACTGATATTTGGGGATATAATAAAAAAATAAAGCACATTAAACCCTGTTTTTACGGTGTCAAAGAAAAAAGTTTGATATTCTCTCGGAAAGAATTGGGATGTTGAGAATTGTGTGGTGCCTTTTACTGTTAGCTTCTTGGTATTAAGGTTGTATGCGCAACCTCATAGGCTTTGTAGTCTATGAGTTGCCTCCAGTAGGCTGACGAGCCTCACAAACCTCGGGAAGAGGGAGGAGGAAGGCGAGGCGTAATCTTCAGGTAGAATGGTCAGGTGGTCTCATCCAAGCGCTGACCACTCGATATTGCTTACCTTGTTATCTAACCTGTTAGTTCATGTTAAAAAATAGAACTCCACCTAATTCGAGTTTTTTTTTGGCACATTAATTAATTTGAAGAATCAAGTTTTTTGTCTTCAGCAATATTTGACAAACTTAAAAAAGGATATATTTTTTATTTTACAATTATACTTCGTGGAAAATTACTAATCATTCCTTTTAATTTTTCAAAAGTTGAGTCTAATGGACTCCTTTTATTATTTCCTGATTCCTTTGCAACTGTAAACCCATAAAACATTTAAATCTTTGAATAATTAAACTGAGGTTTGCTATGTAAATTGGAAGTTGTATTGTTGAAATTTAATAATAAGCCCCATCTGACTTGTGAAAATAAGTTAAAAAAATATGTAAGTTTCAAATTATTATGTACCATTAAGTGCTAAGTGGATAACAGGAGATATTGAAGATAATGCATAAACACTCCACTTTTCTAGAGGAAGCAGGTCAGTTTTCAGGATGCCATTAAACTGTAAGAGGTGAGTTTATAGGATGTCACTGAACCCTCAACAGTTCAGTTCTTCTTTTTATATATCAGTCGAAGTATTTACAATTTGTGGAGGATGATAAGTATAATCCCCAATTAATATGGACCTCAATTAAAGGAATTACCTTGTGCAATTAAAAGTGAATTTGAGTAAATATGTGTTGTTTTTTTTTTTTTTTAAATGAGTGAAATTAGTTCAATGACTGATAAATGGAAGCAAGGCAAATAGAGTGCTGGAGAACTTCTTGAAGGATTTTTTTGCATGTCACAAGTATTTAAATTTATATATATATTTTAAGACAAATGTCATTGAAATGAGGAAATAACTTTAAGAATGAGGAAGAACAAAATGAATTGACAAAACTTTCATTTACAGCTATGCATTTCTTGGACCTAGTGGCTGTGGCAAAACTACCCTGTTAGGATGTATAGTCGGAAGGAAACGATTAGATGCAGGGGAAATTAAGCTTGGTGTCAAATATAAATCGGATATTGGTTACATGCCTCAGGTAATATAATGATATTGATCTATTATTAACTTAAACTTTATTAAATTTATAGTTTCATAAGCATGGGCTTAAATGAACCCGTTGAATTGAATAGGGAACAAGTAATATTTTTGTGAAATTTTGTTTTATAAATTATAACAATAATTTTTTCAAGAATTGTCATACCCCAACAAATACCTAATATCGGTATAAAGGAAAGTCGTACCTTGGATTTTTGTTAAGAGGTGGAAATCCATAAAAAAAATTATCTTTATAGTTTATAAAACACAATCTATAAATCCATCTATCTATATTGTTTATAAAACACAAAACTTATTGCATATAAGTATTATTTTAACCCAGATGTGCATCTAAGTTCAAATAATACCTAAGCAGCTCATCCTTACCGATTTTTAAGTTATACCCAAAAACGTTTAGTCTATTTTGTTTCTTTAACATGTTTTGGTTCAGTTTTTTTAAATTAAATTTTAAGTATCTTCCTACTATAACCTGAATTTCCTATTTTTTTTTCTCTTATAAACTGTTGTTCCATTCCTATAAAGAGGTTCAAATTTGTCATGAATATGAAATTACTGTAAACTAATTTTTTTAAAAATTAAAATTAATACTTAAAAGTCACATTTATTTGTTATATAGGTATTTTTATTATTTAATTTAATTTTATAAAATTTAAAGCAATCCAAATAGTCTTTCATTAATAATTTTCATAAATAAAATTTTTGGTGGCATACCTTTTAAAAATAAATTTTATTACTAGACTAAGTAGATATTTATGATTAATAAAGTGGTTGAGGAAGATCTTTAATTCACATTACATTTATTATAAATTCATTATTAAATTGTTTTATTATATTTTTTAAGGTTTAATTTAATTTAATTATTTATAATTTTCAGGAAATAGCATTATTCAAGGATTTTAGCATATCTGAAACATTAACACATTTTGCATGGGTT
The DNA here is from genome assembly GCF_000696795.3 of Halyomorpha halys. Lineage (NCBI taxonomy): Eukaryota > Metazoa > Arthropoda > Insecta > Hemiptera > Pentatomidae > Halyomorpha > Halyomorpha halys. The sequence goes on along the minus strand of NW_027105368.1, from coordinate 45,638 downwards.
TTTGGTTTAAGCAAACACCAATTAAAAAAAAGAAAAGAAGAACTGTATGGCTTTCTTGAATTACCACCAGAAACTAGTTTAATTTGTGAATTAAGGTAATATATTATAACTTATATTAATGTCTTACTTAATTTAATTTTTCATTTAATTAGAAAAAATAACAGGCTATTGAGCCACAAAGTCTCAATTATAGAAGTGAATGTAAAAAAAAATCAAAGAAATCAAATCACAATAACAGAGGTTTGAAATTCTCAGTAACAGAGATATTTAAATGCAAAAGTGTTGGGACCTCACTGTAATTATCAGTAGTAGAGGTTTCTCACATACCCAGGGCTCACTTAACCAGGTTACATTACTTTTACTCATACTGGTATGGGTGGAGAGGAGAGGGTGACAAGTCGGCCAAGTCATTAGTCATTTTTTCCAGCCCCAAGAGAAACCAATGGAGTAATATTTGTATTACTTATTATTCCTCCGTGTCCAGTCTCTTTTATTTCCTAATACAATTCAAAATGACAGTCATTCAATGCAGAAAGCTTCATATTCTAGGATTCTATCAGAGTCAATAAGACTACATCGCAGTGATGCATACCGGTCACCAGTAGTGATATTTGAAATATTTAAGGAAGGGTTCCCTAACAGAAATTTTTTCCTTAACAATATTTTTGCAGTTTTTTGGAAACTTTGAACGGTCTAAGGCTCTAGTTTAGCAGTGTTACAGAGTATAATACATACATTTTGATATATTGTTTAAAAGAATTTAAACCACTGAGAAATGTTACATGTATTTAATAAGGTTCAGGAAGCTTTGAAAATTTAAACAATGGGTTCAGCCGAACCTGAATATCACCTCTGCCAGTCACAGTCTGCTATATAATATAACGCACTTAGGTTGTTCACTCAAATGACAAATTTCATCTTGAACTACTGCACATAGCTTCAGATTCTATATATACACAATATCATGAATAAATAATAAATAATTCATTCATAAAATGGAAGTGATTAACCTCAAAAAATTTTAAAAGATTCTTTTATCTTTTAAGTCTGTAATGGCCTTTGTTTACTGCTATTAATAATCAAAATTCATTTCTATTTAAAATTTGAAAAGTATTTATTTTGTTTGACCAGTTGATTTGTATATATTTAGAAGAGAGGGAAAGAACTTTACATTTAATCCAATATACCTATATAAAGCACAATTTAAATCTAATTAAACCATTTAACAAATAAAATGTATGTTTAAAAAAAAAGAAGATTTTTTATTATAAATTAATCCTAAATGCCATGAACTTATCGGTTCTATGGTATTTTTTTTTATGTTCTTAATTCCTGTACTGGTTTATTTATTGACTCCAGGAATTGGGCTTTGAATAATTAAAATCTCTTAAAAAATAAATTGTATGAAGAATGTTGAGATAGGCTTTACTTTTTTTGTTTAATCAATAAATTATATTTTATTTATATTTATAATTATTTTTTCTATATTTTAAATTATATACCTACTTTCAAAATATGATTTTACCTCCACTTGCTTAAATTTATCGAATATTTGATATACGTAAATGAACTTATATAAATATTGGATTTGAATTAAATATTGTCTCAAGCCTTCCTATTTGCATTGCTATATCTTTTGTCCTATTTTTAATTTCTTCTGATAATGACCTTATTATGAGGCTTGAGACATTAAAAAATTAATAAAGAGTCGTTCCTGAAATATATATTTTATTTATTTTTATTGATTTTCAATAATTACATTCCTGATATTTTACATATTTGTTATAATTATTCAGAATTCAAGTGATCATAGAACTCAAATATCATTTGTTAGGGGGTTAGGACCTATTTCATGAATACATTTCTTAAACTAATTAAGTGCATGTTTTTGTTCAGTGGAGGGCAGCAGAGAAGAATTTCATTATGTGTGGCTCTATTGCACAACCCAGAACTGCTTATATTAGATGAACCAACTGTCGGTGTTGATCCTGTTTTAAGTCACAGGTAATTATATTCCTATTGTTAACATCAATTAGTTATTTCTAAATAAAAAATTTAAAAAAAAATTTTTTTTGTTAATTTTTATTTCCCTATTCGATAGCATTTTAAAATAAATTTCAACTAGTGGAAATGAAGTAATTAGAAATGAGTAGGTGAGAATTCAAGGGGGTACGTGGGGGTAGGTGATTATTTTGCAAATAAGAGTTGTTTTTTTTCCCAACCTGTAGCCAAAGCAAATTTATGCTTTAAAATTGTTACGTTGTGCTCATCATACAACTTTCTCTTACTACCCTACAATGAGTTGAAATTAATCCTCGCATATTCCAGAACAGATATTTGTATATTATTCACTGGAGCAATACTTTCCCGTAAACAATATTTAAAATGCTAAGAATGATTTTAGGAGTAAGCCATATCTACACAACTGGAAAGCTCATATATTGGTTAAATGAAATAAAAAAAATTTAAAAACTAGGTACCTAATCACTATGGTTGCATATAAATATTCATCAGACTGATGAAACGGAATAACACACAGCAGATGCGCCTGCCAGAGTAACAGACTTTTTTTCTTATTAGATCAAACCTTTTATTTGTATTTTGTTATTCTCTATTAGCTTTTACGACTTTCTCTCTTTAACATTATCTTTTCTAAAACCTTTGATTTTCCAAAGGTATGTAATACTTCTATAATACTACTCTTATTTCCGGAAATGTGTTTTAAACCTGGAAAAAATATTTTTTATCTTATCTCCTTAATTATCAGATCTTTTCATAGTTTATATTTGCCACTTTTTTATTACTAATAAATATATGAAATGGTTAATTATTTCTAAAAAAATAAAATTATAGCTGATATCAAAAATCATTTAATTGTACATTGATGTACCGAGTTTAATAAAAATTGTTGAGAAATTGAAAAAATGTGAAGAATCGATTATATAAAGGTGAGCTGATTTTATGAAAAAAATTGCTGTCAGATTCTAGACATAAACCCACCTACAATTTGTTATTTCAGTGATGTTCGACTGTTCGGTTTTGACCTAGACTATGTTCACCTAAATGAAAGTCAAAAAATTGTGAAATTAACAATAACTACTTGTTACTATCTGATTTGAATTTTTGTCGATATTGAAACATGACTGGTTTGTTTAGGTAGAGGTAGGTATATTGCTACAAAATTCTTTTTGCAAAATAATTACTTATACTCCCTTGGTTCTTCACCCACACAAATAAATTACACTCAGTCTAGTCCTTGAAAAAAAAATCTATATTATAACTTTTGTTTTATTCTAGCATTTGGCAACATTTAAAACAAATGTCTACTGTTGGAAATAAAACAATAATTATTACAACTCACTCAATTGAAGAAGCAAGGCAAGCTGATCGGGTAAGTAGCCAGTTAATTTATTATCTTTTTAATTGTTTATTTAAATCTGATTTTCTATAAACGAAGGGTTAGGGTAAGAAATGAGTCTAAATAGGCAAATTCTTGTAGAAAATAAGTTTTATTATTTGATTTGTAATCAATAATGTTTATTTGTACCATAACACATAACAATTTGTAAATATAATTATGAATAAAACATTGCTGTCATTGGCAACACTGCTTCAGACGATGGTGCAGCTTGGCTTTCCTTTGTCTGAGGCTTGTTTGTTTGGAGCTTTCAGTAGTGCAACACATACTCTTTGTCTTTTGTTATGAAATCCTCCGTGATTCATAACATTAAAATGTTTTAAAAAAAATAAACTCAAAACCTCAAAGTTTTGCCTACTTTTTTAAATATTTTATCAACCTCAATTACAATAAAGAATTGTATTTATTAGTTTATAAAATTTTGCTAGTCACTTTCAGACTTTTCAAATAAATAAAAAAAAATTTAAACAATTTTAGTTCACAAATACCTTTAAACAAACTTCATGTCACTATTTAATTGGTTCAATTTATCGCAATAATTCAAATAAAACCTGACTTCAACTCCTTCAAATATACTAAAATTTATAACTTATAACATACAAGTTTGTAATTTTTTCCCTTTTAGCCTCTAAAAGTATTTAGAGAACATAGATTGAAAAATTTTACTAAATATTATCATTCATTTTGGATCACATATATGTTTTTATCATCCCACCTCATCTGAAAATCTGTATCACACACCTCCATATAACTGTGATTCTTCTAAACATTATTTAGCGAGATTAACATTATCTCTGAAGAATGATGCTTTTTCATGACTGAAAGCAGCTTGTGGTTTCACATAAAATACCTCCTTCCCTGACATTCTTTTAGAGTTCATATAATTCTTGATCATATCATATCCTTCAATAATTTAAAATCTGAACTAGTAGGGAATTTATCTGCAACAAAATCTCTGGAAGAAGAATCTTGATTTCTATTTAGTATTTAATCTGTAAAGACTATAATGAAAAATGGCTTCCTTTTTTAGGTTGGTTTGATGAGAGGAGGAGTTTTGCTAGCAGAAGGGGATCCTAAATCACTAATGAATCAATATGGCTTTGACACTTTAGAGGAAGTATTTTTACAATTAAGTTACAAACAGGAAGCAGGAGATGATTTTGACATCGATAACCAGGTACTTAATTTTATTATTTTATAAATTATCAATTATATATTTTATTATTGTTTACCTTTAATGAGGTTCTACACTTTCTTTCTTGTTTAATCTTTTATTAATTGTTTTATAAATTAATCTAAAGACCAAAAATTGGTATAGTTATGGTGTAATATTGATTTTTTATGATATAAGAAAGTATAAAATAAATAATGAAATAATAGTCGTTAGATATCTAGGCATGATATTACAAGCTAATTCCTCAAAAGGCCAATCCTTTGAAAAGGATCCTACCTCTAAAAAATTAGAATTTACTTAGTATCTTAATCGTCAGGGTGCCGAAAACATTTTATAGATTTATAGCTTTTCATTCTATTGTTTTTGATTACAGACTGTCAAAGACTATCCAAAACCAGCACAAAAGCCAAAACCACCTGTAAAACAAAAATGTATTTTTACAATGAATCATCTCATTGCTCATTTCCTCAAAAATTATTTTTTTTTAAGAAGAAACTTAGGGTAAGTTTTTCTTGTTTATATTGCTGTTCGAACATATATATCATTTATCTTTATATTATTTTTAAAAACTCAGCGAAATTTATGTTTTAGGATATTGGCCTTTCTCCTTTGTCTTCCCATTGTTCAGTGTACACTGTTTGATCTTTCGATAGGCCGCGATCCTCTTGGATTGAAAGTAGGACTTGTCAATGATGAAATTTCAAGTGAAAGAGACTGTAAGGTATCTTCTACTAATGTAACGTGTTCAGTGGAATATCCAGCATCTTGTCGCTATATGGCAGCTTTAGAAAAAAAACAAATGAAACTTGTAAGTGCAAGAGAAGTTATAAATCATCAATTAATAATTAATAATGAGAAAGTGCTATTACTTATTTTTCTACTCATATTTAGTTTATTACTAACTTCTGACTCACAAACCCCTTGTTACCTCCCTAATATTTTCCCATTTTGTCACCTATTGTACAATTTATGGGGTGTATTTAGAGAACTTGATGCAAGAATAAAATATTTAATTAATTGCTTTGTACAATTCATCTTTGGGAACCACAGAGACATCTCCACCTCCCAATTTTATGAAGAGTTAAAATGACTTCACCCCAAATACTATCATAAATATTTCCTGACATCCTTCGACTATCAAGTTATCCATTCCTAATCTGCTTAAATTAAAATCCTCACTTAGTTTCTGCAATATCCATTCTTGATCTTTATATAAAGATTAATTCATAAGGTTCCACTAAACAGTACTTTTTGACAGATGATATAAAGAATAAAGCAGTGGATAAAGGGTATAAAATAAAGTCCTGAAAAGAAATATAATAAAGTTTTAACAAATTGAATCCTTTGGAACCTAAGTTGTAGGATTACAACTAATTATTTTTGTTTATAATGAACTAGCTGGTCCCCACAGTTTCAACTGCAATCAATTTTGGATATAGGTGCCTGTATCATACACATGATCTACTAAATTATTTGGTTTTTATTATTTTTTTTAGTAATCTATAAATTGATGAGATTAGTAGTAGTTAAGGTAATATTTTACAAAACCATTACACAATATATTATTCTCACTTTTTTAGAAACACTTGGCCGCATCAGCATACATTATTCTTTTTAATCAAAAATATAATTTATTTTTATATATTTAGAATTACTCATTTATTACAGATCTTATTTAAAGATGAAAAAAGTGCTCGAAATGCTGCGAAGAAAAATGAAATTTGGGGCTTTATGCACGTTTCTCATAATTATACTGAGTCATTGTTTGAAAGAATAATGCTCAATGCAGGAGCGAGTGATGAAGCATTAGAAAATAGTGAAGTTGATGTATCCATGGATATGTCAAGTAGGCAAATAATTAATTTATTTTATACAACCACTTTTTTTAAAAAATAGAAATAAAATAAATTAATATTTTCATTTTTGTTTTTTTATTAGATCAGTATATAGGCAATTTACTAAGGAGAGATATGTATTTTGCATACATAGATTACTTGGAAAATCTATATGCTGACTGCAATTGGCCAGTCCAAGCAGCAAGAGTACCGATCGCAGTAAGATAATCCTAAAAAAATCAAGTATTGTTTAATTTTCATAAATTAAAGTATAATATTGAAAAACAATATAAATGTTTTGTTTCAGTTTCAAAAAGCTGTTTATGGAAATATTTATCCTACTTTTTCTGATTTTGCGGTTCCTGCTATATTACAGTTGTATGTATTGATATAAATATTTTCACCTTCAAATAAAATTGATAAATAAATGCAATAACCCAAAGCAAATACAATTTATTAAAATCTAATCCCTTATTAAAATCAACTGAGGAAGTAAACATTACAAAATTAAATGACGAAGCATTTCTTAAAAAATTATCTTTAAATAATAATATTACATTTATATTATTACAAATAATATTTTGTCTACTTTTATCAATTTTGAACAGTGTAAAATCATATTAATTAATTTTACTCATGGTTTATTTATATTTTTCTCTTAATAAATGATTTTCAATAATTGAAAAAAACAACAAAAAAACCAGTGATTGGTCAACTATCTATTATTACTATTAACTTTAAAGGCAATGACAATGTAGGCCTATTAATATTTTTAGAAAAATTAAGTAAAATAATTAATTATTTTTATTAAATTTTTAACAGGTTTGTATTTTATTTACCAATGATGTTTACTGTTGGAGGTATTTTAATGGAAAAACGGGAAGGTATTCTTGAAAGGAACCTAATATCAGGTGAAATCACTATTATTTCCTAATTATTATCATTATTAATAAATATAAAATAAATGTATTGCACTTTTTATGGTAAATTAGTACTCATTGATAAAATTTTGGTTTTTAGGAATGACACTTGTCGAAACGCTTACAGGCCATGCTATTGTTGCGATGTCAATATTGATCATCCAGACACTGTTCATGATGATTGTTCTTTTTGTTATATTTGACAATACTATTGAAGGAAGCCTAATGTTAGCATTGTCACTTCTTTTCTTGGTTGGCCTAAGTGGGATGTGTTATGGTAAGTTTTAGATATAATAATTTATATTTGGTGATCATGAGGATAATTTAGCAGGTTCTTATTTAATGAAGTAGTTGTTTCTTATATATAACTTAAATTAATATTGAGTAGAATCATTAATAATGATCTTCATTTACCTCAATAGTCCAGGAAGAGAAATGCTTTATTTAGCCGACAATGCTACCAACATACATTGTGTTGCCAAAACACACAGCATACTTATTAATCGATAGTTGGTTATATAAATGCTAACATATATTATTTAACAAAGATACTTTTTTTTTTTCTACGCTATCTACGCTCTTCTCTCTATTTCATCCTCTCATATCTTCTCTCCTCAAGTGATCCGTAAATTATACTCAATTTACTACAAACGAAAAAGTTCAATTTAAACTAAGCTAAATTATGAATAAATAGAAATGTAGAAATAAATCAAAGCAAAATACCCACAACAGTAGAAAAGATAAAAACACATAAATAATTTAAAAATAACTAAATAAATAGATTAGAAACTGATGTATAAATTAAAACCAAATAAATATGTTAAAAGAAATTAATAAATAAGTTTATAAAAAATAAAAATGATAAAAAATGTTATGGTTTTATCTCTCCCTACAAATTTTGAACTATGAATTGATTAGTATGAGGAGAATATGGTTGGGGGTGCGGTCAAAATAAAACACTTTTTTATACTTAATGGTTGTTATCTTGTTCTGTTCTTAGCCCTGAAGAAGGCTAGAAACTCTAGCTGAAACGTTGGCACAATTAAATAAGTTACATTAATTTATTTGAGTTTCATTTTGACCGCACTCCCAAACATCTCCTCATCCATGGTCAACTATCTCTCATAATTATGAATTTATTATTTTCATATTGAGTTTCCTTTCATGATAACTGGAAATTATATAGTGCGTTGATAAACTTCATGGTTATAATTTTCTTCCTTCTCATTAAACTTGTGGGAAGAGGTAATATAATTTTTTCTGAACACTATGCATAAGACTTCAAATCAAAGGAATGGTACTTTTTATTATTAATTCTTTTAAGTGTTATTTTTATTTTAAGTTTCTAGTGAATCTAATAATTTTTTTTCTTATTCCTCATTAAGAATTTTTGAATATAAGCTAAAAACATTTCCAATAACAGTTTTTATCTCAACATTAATGTTGAAATAAACTTTTTTATTCAGCAACTGCATAAACTTATTAAGATTATTTGTTAACTATTATTATTAAATATAGATGTGTGATAAATCCATAGTACTAATGACATATCTTAGCACTCTTTGTACCAATACACATCTTATTAGATATTAAAATTGTCCCAGTATTCCCACAAGCTTGTCTATTACTGTATTTGTACGAACATAGGGTGACTATGACTTTTTACATAATATCTAAAGCAAAAAAATAATTTTCATTCATAATTAGTTGTTAGTAAAATACATAAAGTAAAATTTGTTGAGACTTTGATTTTTATTAAACTGGGTTAGTTTAAAAGAATTCATGTATTTATTTACTATACAACTTCTTATAATATTTTTATTAATATGTAGTTTTTTTTTTATTGTTTCACATGTTTCAACACATCCAATCATATTTAATAGGGGTTAGAGACTCAATATTAAAAATATCTGTAAGTTACTAACACGTCTTATCTGAACCAATCTTTACTAGTGAATAAAAATTTCACTCATTACATGTGTTACACTGGACAGTGCACATCAAAGGGTACCGAACGTCTGCTATTTCTTTTTCTTCACTTTAATTAAAGCCTATATTGACAGACCTGACCCAAGTGGGTTGACAAAGATACTTATATAAACCAGCATTCGGCACCTTTTGATGCGCGACCTGCCCTAAAATCCCTGGTGAAATCCGAAATATGCATGATGTTGAATACATATTTTTAAATTAATTTTCTGGGAAAATATCTCAACTTATATTCATACAAATACAGTATTTAACTAGAACAACCATAAATGGAAAATAATAATGAACCATATAAAATCAACTTATTTTAAAAATTTTCAGAAGAAAGCTACTTAACCATGACAATAATTGGTACCAATTTGATACTTTCAAAAATTTACCCTGACAAAAGACCTCACCTGGAACATATGTAAAAACTATATGAAGACTTTACTGAACAAGGATAATACTGCCAGATTTTTAACCTTCTAGACTATAGATATCCACTCAACGAAACCTACAACTTATTCACTTGACTTTACCTAAACCTGTTTGCACTTATGGAGAACTAAGGAATCAAAATGTACACAATATATAATATAATCAATATGTATCCAAACACAAAGTACAAACTATACTGTCTAAAATCCTCTTATAAAGGTAAACATATCGTGATTTTACTATGTATACTTTAAAGTATTGAATCATCCCTGACTAATGCAAGACAATATGCTACAAACTCTGTATCTATCTATTTTTATTACTCCCATTATTATTTATTTTGTTATGTTTTGTTTTTCTCAAACTATTTTTCCTTATAAAGTCAATTATTTATTTTATTAATTCTGTAAATATTAGTTGTTTTTGTTTGTTAACTTTTTTCTTTTTCAATCTTCAATTATATAAACATTATTATTATTTTAATAATTTGTCTTTATTATTTATAATCATTGCACTTTAAATATTTAGGAGTGTCTTTGGCATGAAACTAAACCCTCTCCCCATAGTCAATTGTTGAAAGAAATTCATAACTATATAAAGTCCAACTGGTATAGACCGATCTGGTAATAATGAAATATATATTAAAAAAAAGTATTGAAACAACTCAGAACTAAAATAAACTTTGTAAATTTATAAAACTTTTTATGAGAAAATTTTGTTCATTAAATGTTATCGTAAAAAAAAACTTGTAAAATTTAACTTGCACATAAAAAGATGTCCTTTTTCGATTTTATATATTTATTTTTATTCAATTAAAATGTTGTTTGTATAAAATATAAGATTTTTTGTTTTTTTATAGGATGCCTAGTGTCCGTGTTGTGCGATAGTGATACAGCTGCTACGTATATGGGTCTAGGCAGCTTTTTTCCCTTGGCAATGTTAAGTGGTAAGGAAATTAATTTTCATTTATATTTTTAGAAGGGAAAAATAAAAGTTTACTTTTTTGGTATAAGCAAATATATATAGGGAGCATCTCTAATAGTTCATCAAATGGAATAACATAGCTTAAAAAAAAAAAAATTAGTATTTATATATTACTATTAATAATATGTTTAACTACTATTTATACAAAACAGATTCCTATTACAGAAAACTTTAAAGAGTTTATTTTACAAAAGATTTTGGTAAACAATATGTTACAGATGTTAAAGAGAATTGCCCAAAAAAAAAGTTCAGATAGTTTCGTATAGATATGAATGATTTATTCAAGTGTGTAATATTGAATATTGAAAATGTGGAATGTCTGAAAATATATTCAAATTTGTATAGCACCAATAATCATAAAAATTTCTGAGGTGCTTGACAAAAAACCAATAAAAGATCATACAAATTAAAATTAGGCTGTTCCTAATAACAGAATAAATCAAAAAAATTAATATAATAATAAGTAACTAATGTATCAAACCCATTTTTGAGAAAATTTCAGGGAATATACCCCCCACCTCTCGCAAGTTGGGATATCTGGTGAAAATTGTAGATATTGCTCTCTTAATAAGTTGTTGCATCAACTGTCTATATTGTAAAATTATGTTGATACTTAATTTTTTTTTATTTATTTATTGTAGTAGGCATTTTGGCCAGAATTTTTGTCACACTAGTTATTCTTATAGGACTTATTCTCAGAATACAGTTTTTTTATTCTGTGGTTTTTATCCATTTCCCATCTCAAGAAAACTTAATGATTATTTTTTATTGAACTGAAACTTGTTTACCAACCTTCTACAACTCAAGAAAAAAAAAATTATACGTGAGCAAATTGATTTAGTGACATGAAATGAGATGGAATGGAGGTGGTGGGAGGATGGGGGCAACACTGATCGATTCTTGCAGAAAAATTTTAGATTGTAAAGGAGAGTAGAGGCTTACAGTACCTTTCAATCCCGTAGAGCTAAAGCAGTGCAGTGTGTGAATGAGTGAGCTCCTGTTTACTTATTCCCTCCTATTACAATTTAAAACATTTTGCTGCTAGAATTGAAGAAGAGATAGATAACTGTTCTGTTCTATTAATTATTGATATTGTGGAACTAATATTTTCTGCTTTAATCTATATGAGGGAGTACATGATCATTATTAATAAAATTTTAATAGACTGACACAATTATTTTATTTTTGTTTCCTTCCTTTTTATTGTGTAGCTAAGATATCATTTACTTCTTTTTGTTACAGGAATGTTTTGGCCCTATCAAGGTATGCATTATCTTCTCCGTTCGATCGGATGGTTTCTCCCATTAACACTTACAACTGAAGGCTTCCGAGCAATAGCATCAAGATCTTGGAATATTACCCATCCAATTGTATACAATGGCTTTCTTTCTGTTATAGGCTGGATAATTTTCTTTTGTATTATTACACTAATTGTGGTCAAAATAAAAAGAGGCATTCGTAATATCATGTAGGTTCTCAAATTATTTACAAGATTATTTTTGTAAATATGATGTAAATAATAATTTTTCCCACAAAAAACAAAAAAAAAAAATTTGTTCCTATACTTAATATATCATTTATGAACTTATTGATAGACAAAATTTGAAATTAAAATGTGACATAACTGAAAAATATTCTATATTAAGAATGCCAATAATCATTCATAATATGGTACAATATTGAAATAACTTTATATAAATATGATGAACTGTGATTGAAGAAGCCTTTCTTATTGAAAATATAAATAATATATTTTATAATGTTAAGTTTAGCTAAAACTTCTTGAAATATATTTTATTATTATAATTCTTGCCAAATAACTGTATACCTGATTTTAGGGGGTTGTAGTCATCCCTACAGATAATTTTAATTGTAAATATATAAATATGTATAAAGACTGTAAAATATGATAAACAATAGAAATAGAAATCTATTCTGTTCAGGGTATTAATGAACAATAAGAAATATTTAAAAATATTTATCTGTTGTTGATTTGATCTGAAATATTTCTAGTCTATAATACACATTTTATGAAAACTTAACAATAAATATGTACAAGTTTTTAATGATCTTAAACAGAATGTAACATTGGATAAGTTCTTTCTTTTAAAGTTATTAACATAAAGTTCTCAAAACCTTTCAGCCAAATTAATATAAACCATTATTTTAGCTGTTTTTATTAGTTGGATAATGTTATATAAACCATTTCCCTAATAAATATATTCTCTACAATTGTTTCTAAATAGCATGCCAGTTTCTAGTCAATAGTTAGATAGGTTTAAATGGGTTAAAAACTTTCATAACAATGAATCAATGCATTAAATTTATCAATCTCTTGACTAAAATTGTATGAAACCATAAATTATATTTTATTAAGATGTATTCTATTTAAGAAAAATATGTTATATTTATCAAATTATATAATTTCATTTGAAGAGTGTTTTATTATTTATGTTTATGTTACTGAATAATTCTTATTGGTTAAATTTAACCTCTTTTACTTCTTCTAAACTAATTTCACTTAATGCTTGCTGCTTCTCATTGTCACTCATAGAGTTAATTTAATTCAATAGTTTTTCCATATATTATTTTTAACAACCACACTTATAATTATATAATTATAATTGAGGTGTTCCATCTTGAAACATGGTAACTGACAAAATAAAATTTACTATTATTATTATTATTATTTTATGGCTCTACGGTCCTGCAAGAACCCGGGCCAACTCCACCAAAGCCAATCAATCTCCAAGAGCTCTTGCTCTCTCTTTATATCTTTCAACATTTAACTGCTTTAGATCCTCCTCCATATTGTCCAGTCATCTGATTTGGGGATTCCTCTTTTCCATTTTCCATCCGGTTTCCCGTATAGCATCTTTTTGGGTAAACTATGGTCAAGCATCCTCTCAAGGTGTCCTAACCATCTTATTCATGCTCTTTTCACTAAAGCCATAATAATGGGTTCCCCAAACAGTTCCATCAGCTCCTTACTCCTTCTCCAGGACTCCTCCCGATATCCTTCGCAATACCTTTCTCTTCCAAGGGTTGAGCATCTGTTATGCTTTTATTGCCAATGGCCATATTTCACACCCATAGGAATTAAAAATAAAATCTATTTCCTGCTGCTATCCTGGTATCTATTTCCCTCTCTACTTTGTGTAATCTCTGAAAGTCACTTTGCTATTCACTTCCTTTTCCTGTACATTGTCTTGTCTTCATTTACCCTGAGACTTAATTTAAATTCGGATTCCTGGAATATTCCTTGTAATTCTGTTCAGGTTCTAGTGGGAATAACCACATTATCTGCACACTCTTTTATGTTGGCACACTGCCAGTATTTTATAGGTTGTGTTTATTTTATAGAGCAATGCCTCTATAAATATCACATGTCATCTTGTCTCCTTTCTTGTGTATAGGACATATTTCTGCTCTTGTCCAATCTTCAGGGATTTTTTTCTTCCATCCATATCTCCCAAATTAAATCATAAATTTCTTCCAACAAACCACTGCCACCATATATCTATGGTGTGATCTCGTCAAGACCTCGCAACTAATGGTTCTTCATTAATTTAATTAGGCCAATAATTTCTTCATTCTCAGGAGCTTCCACTTCTTCTGCACCATCCTGCACCTTACATAGGAGCTCATTTATATTTAAGCTGTCTTCAGTTATTTTTTCAGCGGCTCTTGAGTTCAGATATTCACTAAAATACTGGTTCCACCTTTCGAGAATGGATGTCATTTCCCCAATAAGCTTACTTTCTCTTCTTTTACATAATCTAGTTTGCTTACACAGTTTTTTGGCTTCTCTCTTTGTCATGAATTTCTGTATACTTTCTTTTTAGCACTAACCTCACCTTATTTCTTTCTTCCAGAGCTCCCTTACGCTCTTCATCAAACCATTCATGACAAAATGAAAATTTGTGGGAAATTGATCATTAAGTTTTGAGAATAATGTTTTGTACTTAGCAAGGTAATAAAATTATATTGAAAAACAGATACTTTATTTTTCTAAACATTAAAGATACTTCTAGGGTAGTTATCTTTGAATAGTACCTAAATTATTTAACTGCATAAAATATGCTGAGGTAGGTATTGCTTTTTTTAATTTAAGAAAAAATCAAAATATGTTGTGTGTGATTACACAAAATTCACTGTTCTTCATTTCTTTACTAAAATAATGTTTACATTTGCATTTTTATACATTTTTTTTTCATTTATTCTTTATGTTGAACAACATCCTTTGAAAATGTGTTTCAAGATAAAATTATTGTTCCTCAATTTTTTTTTTTAAATATTCTAATTATAATATGAACATGAATCTATTCACACCCAGTTATATTAACATGGAATGCCTTTAGTATCAACATTTTTGAAGGGAAATTTCATTTATGTAGATGATTTCTCATTCAGCATTAAAAGTTCATGGCTCTGTTTCATCAAAGGATCTGACACTAGTCCTGTTCTGCTATGGATACTTTTTGCTCATACTCTCCTAAAATGAAGATTTAGTCGGGAAAAACTGGGAAGCATCTGTTACTATTATAACAAAAAACATTTTGGAAGTAAAATAATGCATTAAAATTTTTATTAATTATGATATTTATTTTACAATAACATATTTATTTTCTTTTTTAATTATAATTATTTTCTTATTAAATCTTATTTAATTACAATTATTTTCTTATTGAATCTTATTTAATTATAATTATTAAATAATGTTTTATTTAATTATACTATTTATTTTATTTTATTTTTTGTATTTTTTTTTTTTGGGTTGATTGGCTTGTGTTTAAATGAGAAATGTAAACATTTGATTGAATGTTTTAAATATTTCTTCCTTCGCCTTTCTTACTCAGTGTAGAAATAAGATACAATTTTCAATTTTAGCTCATTGTAAATAAAATGAAATGCTAAATATTTCGCTTAGAGCATGCAGCTACGATGTTTAGTTTTTGAGATACTTTAATCTAAATGCAAAACACATCAAGGATTGCTCTTCACACTTCCATTTCATCTGAGCGTTCCCTCAGATAAAACGAAAGTGATGTTTTCAGAAAATGATTCACATAACATATACCAGGTAATAATAAAATTTAAAAAAAAAACAGAATTAAATTTATTTTATTGAGTAAATAATTCAAAAATTACTTTTCACTCAAACATATTTCATTAATATCACCATTAGTATTGGGTTTTATATTTAATTCTAATTGTTTGGCACTGCATAAAGGCATGTCTAAACTTTCTGTCTCATCAAATTTTGAAAAGTCGACAATAAATCCAGAAGAATCACTGCAAAATAAAGTAATAAAAATTAATGGAAAGTAATTATCTTATAATTAGATTTTTTTAAGATAACAGTTACTATTAAAATCAACATAAACTATGAAAGAGTAATAATTCAAATGAGATTAAATAAATTTCTTTCAAGTTCCACTACCAATAAACTTACTTTAACATGCTGAAAAATATTTACACTAATTGAATCAAATTATATTAAAATTCTATTCCCAAACCTTTCGAGGATAGTCCTGAACCGATGTCCCCAAAGGATGTCACATGGTGCATAAGAACACCTTACTTCAGTTTGCTGACCAGTGGTTTCTGCAGTACATACCAGACTGACTACTATTTCGATATCTGACTTCATCAGATCTAATGGCGATAAATCAAATAGGGGACTAGAAGTATCTATCCTATGGACCACAGTTACAGGCCACAGCAGAAATATTGAATCCCTTAAAACAAGATAAATTAAAATGTAGCTTGCTTAATAATTAATTATTAAGGAGCCTAAATAATTATAATGTTGATACAATTTTAAAACTAATTTATTATATTAGTATAGGGGTTTCCAAAAGGTTGTCACGTCATTGTTTTGGTTTAATAGTGGTATAAATAAAAAAAAATGTTTTTCGGATTTTTTGCTTAACATGTCCCAAAGATAGTGTAATTTCACCTTAGAGAGTGGCAAATCTTCATATTCTATAATTTTTTACTGGAGAACAGATGTACCGGTATTAAACTGTACTCAATCTATTTTTAATAACGGCATAAGTTTGTTTTGTTTTTCAATATTTTCAAATTTTTTTCTTGAATAGTGACACATTTAGCTTTGGGACAAGCTGGAAGAAGTTTTTTTTCGTAAACAATAAAATATTTGGGTAAGAACTTGTCATTCAAAATTTATTAACCCATCTAATCATAAATGTTTCATTTCGGCCACCCCCTACCTTCCTGTAACTTAAACAACAGAATTTTGTTTTCATTTAATCATGTTTCATTTTTCATTTATATACAGTCCACTCAAACCCAACCAGCCAACCAAAAGTGAAGTGTATCTGGCAATTGAGTTGAAGGCATACTTCATACATTGGTACCATATAGTTTAAAGTATGTTTACTAAATTATTTATTTTATTTCTAACATTTTTTAGAAATATCATTTCTTTTCTAAATAAATTATTATTCATAAATTTTCAGATAATTCAATAAAAATAAAATAGTTTAGGAGGTAAAGTACCAACGATTTCAAGATTTTTTGTTTTATTATTTTGGTACGTTATTGTTCTTAATGCTCGATTTTGTAGATTTGCAAGTTTTGATAAATGACTATCAGTACTTATGACGTGCCTTCTCAAAAATTGTTCTTTTGCCCTAAGTAAAATGCAAATTTATATTTAATAAATAACAGCCGTATCCTGAAATTCTACTATTCATTATATAATAGCCTAAACATTTTTGTTTTTTTACTCTAAATATTTAAGATATTTTTCACTTTCCTCATAGCGGATTTTTATTTCTTTATTGTAATGTATGTGTTATTTTTCAACTTTTCTTGAAATATTATATAATTCACAATGAAAATACAACTTAGTTAATTTTTTTTTAAATATTGAAAAATGGATAAAGTACTTGAAAAGTATGTTTATTTAGTAAATTTAGTTCCAAGAGAAACAAATATCTAATATAAAAAAACTAGAAGATGAGTTCAATATTTCAAAAATGTACATTTAAAATGTTTAATTGCTTGCCCTATAAAATTAGCATTATTATGTATGATGTGCCACTATTCTAGGAAAACAGTGATATAGACTATGATTTGTGGTCTGTGAAAACTCCTGGAAAAAAAATTATAAAATCTAAAAAATATATACCTTTGAAAATATTAATTTTTATAAAAATGAATTAAAATTAACAGATTAAATGAAAAAGAATTTCATTAAATTTTTCAAGATTTCTTCTAAAACAATGGATTATTACTATTATACTACCATTACCCAGCATCGTCTGCTGACACTTTAAGTTTCGTCACGTAGTTTGGTAAAAATTCTCCTTCCTTAGTGACTTTGGTCTGTATGAGCCAAGCTTTTATTTTACAATCACTGACATAAGATTTATTTTCATCTCCTAACCTGAACATGAAACAAAGCTTTCCTTCTCGCATACAAATAACTGCTTTCTTGCTACAAAAATAAAATAAATAAACAGTCAAAAAAAATTTTTTTATAACCTCCTTTATTATTATATTCATTTACATACATAACAGGGAAATGATATAAATATTTCACTGGTATACATATATCATTTCCCTATAATATGTATGTATATAGGTATAATATGTAAGTAAACAAATATCATAATAAAGGAGATACGAAAAAAAAAAAAAAAAAAAAGCAGTCAAAATTATTTATTTTATTAATTATTTATAAATAAATACAATAGTCAAAATTACATCTACTGTGGGAATCTCTGCTGGGGTTGAGCAATTGTATATACTTTTTATATTTATATTTGTACCTACTAAAATTTTTCCAGAGAAGGGTACGAAAAAAAATCAAAATTAAACAACCACATTTAATTATTTCATGTTATTCATTGATAATTATTAAATTCAATTTGAAAAAAATTTACATCAATCTTTTTAATGTTGTTAGCTGCTCAATTTCGAATCAGACGGAGAAATAAAGAATATATGTAGGCTGTCTTTGGAGTATTGGAGTATAGAACAAAAGAATCTGTTTATTATAGAAAAATTAAAAATAGGATCCTAGATAATATATGAGAAAATAAACAAACCTATATTTTGTTCATGTTGATATATTTATGGTGAGATAAGCAAGATAAACAAAGGTGGATAAATCTAAACTGTAATGATGTTGGTTTTAATCAGATTATGCTTATTCAAATATTTCTTGGTAAAACTAAAAAAAAAAAGTAGGAATGCATTATGTTAACTCACTCAGCACCTAATTATGAAATACAATAAGGATATCACCCAATAACAATAAAATAACAACGAATAATAACAATGAAATATAATAAGGATAAATAACAATGAAATAACAAATAAATAACAATGAAATACAATAAGGATGAATAACAAATACAAATAACAATGAAATACAATAAGGATGAATAACAAATACAAATAACAATGAAATACAATAAGGATATCACCTAAATTAAACTTTAATTTTTAAAGAATAGATTATGAAAAGTATGCCTATGTGCCCTAACATCAGTGGTTAATTGTATCAATACTATTTGTTTGAATTATAGATTTATCCATCAATTTCTGCTTCTCTGTTTAAAAACTAATTATTTATTAACTAATTAAAAGAATTATTATAGAACAAATCCTCTCTTAGAACCACACTTTCTGACAGTAAATTTTTACCCCCAAAATACTTCATTACTTTCACTATCTTCTACCCAAACCTTCACACTGGCTATGTGGTGTATGACGGTCTCTCGGGAATAAAGAGAAGAGAAGTGTTTCTTGATTGGGTTTACACTTTTAAACAGAGTTAGAGTGGTTGTTCCCCTCCTTTCGTAGACAATATTTCCGTAGAATATTCCTTCACCAAATAATAAATAACTATTGTCCTTCCAATGTATACAATATCACTTCCAGTCTTCTATCCATTCCCTCACCACAATATCTCATCATTATGACTTTTATAAAAAAAATTGCAGATCTGCCTCATTTCAACACCCCTTTATTGTCTGCTTCACAATTTTATAAAATTCTTTCTCTCTTAAAATCTGGCATGTCTCTTCTATAGGGACAGCTCTGGTTTTATTAATTACAATTTTCATGAATCTGAATTAATATTTCATTCAGTCTCAGTATTGTATTTTGCCATGAATATAATAAAAATTTTTTCATTCCATTTAATTTTTTTATTTTTTGACTAAAATATTAACAATTTTGTTTCTACTAAATATGAATATTCCCTTTATTTTGTTAATTTCTATTTCTAGAATTTTTTCATCACTATATGATTACGTGTATTTATTAATATATATATTTTCTTTGTAGCAAGAATACTATTCCCCCATTCTTCATTTTGTTTCTATATTGAGATATATCATTACAAGGAGGGAAAGATAGAGTGGTTTGATCCCTTACAATAATTTCAAAACCCAAAAAGTTGGAAAATTTGATGTTTGAGAACCAGTTTCAAATTGGAAACATTCAACAAGATTATTATATTAAAAATTGGTTATGAACGCTATTTAGAGAGGTCGATTTTCCAAAAATATTTCGGAAAAGATATAATTCCATGGAATAGCCCCCAGACCTCTAACAAATTGGGAAATTCGGTCGAAATTGTCTCTCCTTTTCCACACTCCTCTTTAATAAATTATTACAGCAACACCTTTGTATATTCTCTTTTTTAAATTATACATATGGATGTATTTTTCTATTTACTGCAAAAGGTCTTTTTGACACAAGGTTTATTTTTTGTATAGCTTTGTTCTTATTATATAATGAGTTATAGTGGCACAGATTTTTTTGTTCTTAAGGGACTTTGTATAGTTTTTTCTTCTATTGTTATTATTTTCCATTTTTTTTTATTATAAGTTTCCATCTTAAGAAAATTTAAAGTTTACTTTTTGTTTTATTTCCCTCTTTTTTTTCAGATATTAAAAATACATTTCTTTTTCATTTTTTATTTCATTCTTATAAAACTCATATTTGTATTTATCCCTTCAGGCCTTTTACTTATTTTCAGGTAGCTTTCATCGGAATTTTTAATCAATTCTAAAATTAACTAGAATTTTTTTTATAATTTTGTTTCTTCAATTTTCTTTCAGTTCTATTTTGTATTTTATTATTTCAAATTTTCTTGTATCATAATAAATTACTTACTTTGTTTTGTCCCTATATCTAACAACATTTTTATTTTAGCCTCCAGCATGAAGTTGTTATATTAGACTATTGCATTATATTCTATATGTTTATTATATATTATAAAACCATGATGTGTTCTGGGTTGAGGATTTGGTATAGAAGTAATGTTTCTAATTTTCTAAAACAATCCTTATCTAAGAAGATAGTCCATCTAGGGGTCACACTCAACCATCAGGTTTTCTCATAACCCATTGAAGATCCAGTATCTACTTTATAGAGGCAGGTTGTAACCATGAGAGGGTATAATAGAGTTAATCCACAACTAATTAGACAAATAATAAATTTTTGCCCTAGCCAGACTCAAACCTAGGCCCTAGAGTCCTCTATCTTACTTCTCAACACCCACTGCGCTACCCCACAATATAAGACACCCAAAAAAGTAAATAAAAACTAACTAACAACGCTATTTTTATTTTTATGCTATATTTATTTTCTTCGTATTTACCTATATGAAATGGCGTGTCCTCTATTTTTTGGTCGAGCCAGCTTAGCAAACACGGCACCGACCATAACACTTTGTAAAAGAACTCCAAAAATACTCTGAAAGGATAGGAGGAAAATCGCTTCAGGACATTCTGTAGTTGGAGCTCTGGTTCCATAGCCTGTTGTATATTGTGTTTCCAAAGAAAAAAGAAAAGCAGAAATGAAATCAGGCATCATCGTGATACAAGGCTCTCTGAAATTGATAATAGTATTTATAAGGCATTACTAAGATCAACTGAGTCATAATTTCTATGTAATAATGAAAATAAATTGATACACCTTTTCATTTGAGGAGGTTAAAGTCAGAGTGGAGTAAGTCAATTTCTCTTCATTTTGAAAAACAGGTGGTTTTACTAGAGTTAATGAGATTAATTCCAAAGTTCTTATTTTGTGTGAGGATCTAATTGAATATTGATATGAAATTTGAATAAAAGTAATTAGGAAGTAAACTTGTCTACATCTTAATTTTAAAAATCTGTACATGACTTACTTCATAATACAAATCTATAAATACAATTGTGGAGGCTGATAAAATATTAAAAAATAGGGAATTGTTGAGATTGTAATTCAGTTCTCTTTTTCTTCCAGCTGTTTAGCCCTTCCAGACTGTATTTCTGGGCTTAACTAAAAATTGTTAAAAATGTCACTTACACACCCTCATTTATAGTTAACAATAAAAACAATAATTTTGATGAGTGACTTATGAGAAAGATTTACGTAGCATTTGGGAGGTGTGGGGTCTAGATTCTACTGATGGAATATCTACTTCAAGGTGTGCTGTGCAGTTGGTTTCATAATATGGAGCATACAGTGGATTTCAATAACCATATACGCTGCACCTTAAGTCGTTATGAAGAGTGATCAAAATTCTAAATTCTGATCAAAATGAATTTTCAAAATTAGTGCATTTCACTGTTATTTCACCAATTCAAAAACATTTAAAATAATTTCAATTGAATAAATTACAACAGAAATAATCAAATCGTATTTATCGAGTTATTTATCAATACTTTAGATGCCTGGCTTTCTGGGATTGAAATCTTGCAAGGGTGTGCATAAAGATCATACTTCATTGTTTTAATCAGCTGTCATCAAGCTACATTTGTTAGAAAAAAACTTCTCATAAAATTAGTAAAAATAATTCTCTATTATTAGCAACTAATTCATATATTGTATTAGTTAATTCATTGTTGCAATAGTAGGAATAAAAATAAAATATATTAATATTTATGAATAAGTTTTGAAAATTCAACACTATTTTTAAAAAATAAAAATTTCAAACTAGAAAAGAATTTGAGTAACAACCGAGTTGGTCATTTCTCTTTCCTTTTCTTTTTGTTTTTTCTTTGTGCTCACAAACGTTTAATTGGTGCCAAAACCCAGGAACTTAAGATACTGAATTAATTTTTTCTTTGAATTTTTTTTGTTTTTTGTCATCTTCAATTTTTTTTTTATGATTGTTATATTTAATTACATGACTATTCTGTGTTCCCAAACCAATATCGTTAAATAATTAGAATAAAGGACTAAATTACCATTGTAACATTACAAAAACTTCGAAACAAAACTGTTTCTTCAAGATCTAATAGTTTTTAAGTAAAAAAGTATTGATAAAAAAAAACTATTTTTACTTACATTTCTGTTTTTGCATACGGACTGACAGCTAGGTCCCCATGAGCATAAGCAATTATCCACCAAAATATCCCAAACACAAACCAGGAACCAACAAAACTGGTTATATATAGCAATATCAAATTCCTCCACCTTATTTCAACAAGATAGGTAAAAGGATCTTTTAAATAATTAGATAAACTTGACAATCTTGAATTTCTTGATTTTCTTGGCAATGCACAGTGTCCAGTTTTACGCACAGAACGTCTGAATCTACTAACCAGAAATTGTGACATTATATTAACATTAAAGATAGTAATTTTAGCAATATAATATGTCAGAAAACAGTACCAATACTGTCAGAACTTATTGACAGCATTTTTTTTTACTAAATGTGAAATTAAAATTAAAGTCAAAAGTAGGTATATACAAATAAAAAAAATCATTAAATTAGAATGAAATGAAGCATAGTTTTAAATTACAAAATCTTATTTTTCTACAATTTTTAAGGTTTGGTCACAAAACATCATTTCTTCCCTCAGAACTACTGAATTGAATTTGATGGTAATTTCTAGAGTCATATTTGATAAAAGAGGAAAAACAAAATCATGGACAGCTCATAAAAACAAAAATTTACACATATTTATTGTAGTGTTATTCTGAATTTAAGGGAGAATGGGATTATGGTTGCGTTAAGCTTTGAGCTTTGCTTAAGTCAGCGGAAGCAAGTTCTATCCCCAGTTATTGAAGTGTCCACTATAGATGGTGAAGGATATTTTTAAAGTTTTAGAATTATATTACTTACTCAAGTAATTGGTTTTGATTTTGAAAAATAGAGTCAGCCCAATAGATGAGAAATTAGGTTGAAGTGCCAAAATAGTTATTGGTGACCCAATTTAAGGCATACTGTTTTCTATTATTTTTTTTAATTTGAATTTTTTACATGTACAAATTAATTCATAAATATAAGAAGTTATTTCTTTGAAAGAGCAATATGTTCTCTGAATTTCAAACTTCTCCTGGAATAATAAAAAACAACAAAGCTTTATAATTTTTGAGTAGAATAAAGTATAAAATATGAATTTTTGTTTCTTTCATGTTTTGAAATGCTGGAGTAATATAATTAAATAAATATTGTTGTGTTATTTTCTATAATAAAAAAGGTTTATATTCAGAAGTTATTATTTTTTTTTTAAAGAAGAGCCTAATAATAGTGAAGTTTATATATACAGAAGAATAATATTTTTTTTTTTACTGTTGCGTGTTAAGCGTTAGCATTACATAAAAAATAATTGTATTTTTGGTCTATTGCATTGCATTTTATGACTCTTTGCAACATACTTAAAGTTTTGTTTAAAGCTCCTGGTGATTTAAAAAATGGAGAAATTTGCCATTAGCATAACAGAAAAAATATAAGACAAACTGGCAAAAAAAACTTGATAATATGGACAAAATTTAATAAAACAACATTGCAGATGGTGCAACAAAGGTATAACAAAGTACCTTCGTTGAAAGAGATAATATTCTTCTTTTTCTTTTAAGCTCAAGCATTTTAATTCATCGTCATTATTGGCTTCCTCGATCATTATATCCTTGTCTGTAAACCTAAAATAATAAAATAATATTCATTTTGTATTTGTTATATGATGTGCATTCTAATTTAACACAAATATTTCAGTTTTAAATTCATTAGATCTACTTGATCCTTTATAATAATATGAAATTCACACTTACCGATTACATTCCTTCTGAGTGGAAACCATAGTCTAACCAACTGCTCTCAAAGATAGCCTACCTTGTCGTGATACGTGTTGTATTATAATTTAACAAAGTCAAGATTAATCTCTACTTCATAGAGATAATGTGATTACAAAACTTTACTAATGCAGATAAAGAATTTTTTATAATCTTTTAAATTGGAACTAAAGCAATTTAATAAGCATTAATTTATAATTTAAACTATAATGATTAAAGCAAGCAGCAAAATTGATGGATAAATATAAACATTAAATGACCTACATTTATCCAATAAAAATATTTTAAGCAACCCACATCAGAAAAAAAGTAGATATAGACTTTTAAAAATTATAACAAAAATGTTACTGAAGCTGTTCTTTGTAACATCATCTACACTGAATTTAAGAGCAGGTAATATGCTATGCATATTCGAAATGACACTGAATAGGCCAACTAACTGGTAAAAAGGCTGGTTGAAATAACAATAGATTGGAAGATTGTAACACAAAACATCCTGAATGAAATATAGCTTTCTTCTCTTCAATTATAATTTCATGAGAAATTGATTAAGGATAAAACATGAATATGGATTAATTTTTAATATAACTTAATTAACTTCCCCCCATAGCACACATATTATAATCTTTAATAGATTATATTAGTGTTGTTGTTAGTATTTTACAGTTGTAATTCAGAATGGTAAATGAATATCACAACAATTTTTAACTATCTCAGCTTAATTATATATAACTTTTGACAATTTTCAATAATTATCAAAGAAAATAATAAAATTATTAAAACTTCATGATAAAGTTTATTTTAAAACATTATTTTACAAAACTAAATTCATTTTTAATAAATTACAATTATGAGACCTTTATATGAAGGATCAAAATTATTTTTCAATGTTTGGTTAGGGTAATTCCAAATGAAATCACCAGAGATCTGATACAATATGTCTCAGATTTTCAAATTATTTTTTTTATTAGTAATACCAACTACATAAAATTTAAGCGTATTTTTTACATGAATAGGTTTTTGTTTTACATTCGAAGAAAACCAAATTTCACCATGTTTGGAATTACATAAATGCTTGTAGATATACAGTAAAGGGATATTTTAAAGGTTATTAAAAGTGGTTTCATTTCAATTAAAACATAACATATTAAAAAAAAAAAAATTTGATTCATGTTAAATTTCGAGATGGAGATATGATGGGACATCAGGTAAATAAAATATAGATGTTTAAGTAGGTACTATAGTTCATCATATAACAAGAAAGAAGAACCTTATTTTCAGTATAAATTTTGCCTATTATTGGATGTAAAATTTATTACATAATAGGATGCACATGCAGATGATAATAAATAAAATTTATTACATAATAGGATGCAAAATTTATCACATGATGGAACGCACTGTTAAAAATTGTATAATTGAGCAAATATTCATCCGGTGTTCTTGGATAAAATAATCTTAAGTACATTATCTTCCTTAAAGTGTAGCATCAGCATCATTAGTTTAGTGGTAGAACACCCGACTAACATTTGCAAAAGTTATGCATTATTCTCAAAAAGTATTGCTTTTGAAAAAATTGTTTTTTTTTCTTTCTAAAATATAACTTTATGACATATTTCATTCAATTGTCAACTTGCAGAGAAATATGTTGAATAAAGTTTTTGCTGGAGATAACAGGTAATGCTTTCAAAAACAAGAAATGATAGTCATCATACCACTTGAAAAATTTAAAAGTTGTCTCTAGACCTAAGTGATGACTGTAAATTATTTTATCTTGTAAATCATTAATCTGTCCTATAAATAATAGTAACAAATGAAATTTGTGATTTTAAAAATCTAATATTGCCTTAAAGTGAAAAATTAAGAACGAAAAACAAAACAGTTCTTAATCCATGGATTTTGTCTTCTAGGACATTTTGGAAATACGGTGCTCCCTCTCATAAATTTATTTAATTGCATTCTGTAAAATTATTCACTTTATATCATTCTGTTTATATTTTATTTTCTATATTCATTGGTTATCTTGTTCTGTTCTTAGTCCTGATGAAGGCTAGAAACACAAGCCGAAACGTTGGCATGATTAAATAAGTAACATCAACTTATTAGTGTTTTATTTTGACCACACCCCCAACCATCTTCTCCTAGTATATTTTAAAATTATTTTGTAATTACTTAATATGCTCTGTGGCACACAGGAGGAAACAAAGTATCTCTGAAACATGAAAGAGAAAACAAGTGGACCAAGAACCATTGTATTTTAGTTCTTAATTTTTAACCTTAGATAATATTAGATTTGAAAAATTTATAAGAGGTGAATTGAATGTTATAAAAGGTCAATTCTTAAAACAAAATATGTTATTTTTTTCTCTCTCAAAAACAGTATCTTTTGTCAATTCCACAATTATTAATTATCATTTTGGCAATATGATGTTTATTATTTAACTAAGGTTTTATCCAATAAAACTGCATAAAAAGACAAAATTTTAAGTGAAAATTAGTTTACTCTTTCATTTTATATGATAGATTATAGCACTTACTTAAATCTACATTTTATTTTCCCAAGACCATTTCTACATCATTTCTCCATTTTGAAATTTGATATGAATCTAACTTATATAAAATAAAATAACATGCATTAAAAAAAAATTAAGACAGTGTGTTTGAGATTTTATAAATTTTGAATTTGTACAAGTAAAAGTATTTTATTTCTGTTTACGATGTTATATTACATATCAAACGAAATTAAATGCAATAAGCATTAAAATTAGTGCTCAAACATCACCTTTGCACAATTGGTTGTAAATCTATGAGCAATTTTATGATTATGAACATGGTGAATCAGCTATTTGCAACTTTAAAAAATGACTCATGTAAAACATATTTGTAATGTATTTAGCTGATATTAATAATACATAATTTTTTTTATATATTTCTTTATTTAAAAATAAGCCTTGTAGGCCTTACATGGTTATTATATAACATTTTGATGATCCATTTCTAACAATTGAAAATGGTGAGAAATAGTCTCATGCAAAGGACATCGCTAACTATTACAATGTTATAATAACCTAAAAGTTATAAATATTAAAGATAATTAATTAAAATGGAATAATAGTGATAATAAATAAATAAAAATAATAGTAGTTATATAATTGAAAAAATTACAAACAAACCTTTATAATAGAATTCAATTTATAGAATGAATAAAACAAATAACTGTTTTGTATAATGAAAACATAATTTGAGAAAGACAAAATAAAATAATGATTGTAATAAAAAAAAAAAATAATTAATGGATGAATATAAAGTTCATAACAGAATGTCTTGCAATAGATGATAGTCGTTGAGAAGAAGTAGGTATTCCTACATAGTAAGTGAATCTTTAACTGCAGGTAACTGTGAAGGAAATTTTGTATAACTTTTTTGATGAATTCATCTATAGATTCCAATTGTAGTTCTCGATGTAGTTGACTAATCCTTACAAACCAAGGGGTGTCTACTACAATTCTCAGGACTTTGTTTTTTAGAATGGTTGTAATTTTTTTTGTTTTATACAGAATGCAACAGTACACAAATAATTATAAAAATCGGAGATTTAGACAGTCAGGCTTCAAGTGATCTCATATTTAGTCAATAAACTGAACTCATAGAAAATAAGAACCTTATAATTACTATTTTACTTTTCACAAATGTTCAATTAATACAATTTAATACTAATACCAATAATACTTTCTACAGATAAAATTTCACTTGGAATTCAGTGCAGACTATTCAATGTGAGTTAAATAATTTTTTTTAGTGCTGTTTCATAACATTTAAATAACTAAGTCCAGAGATATTTTAGAACATTTTATTTAGTCTCATGGTTTGATGTTGTTTTTAATCATGTATGTAAATCAATCATAAAAATTTAAGTCGGACACACAAAACTATTTTTCTAAAGGAAATCACAACAGTAAATTCTCTGAACACATTTGAGACCTTGTCAAAAGTAGGTGAATTTAAACTTTCCCAACATACCGGAGGTCTTGTGAGCATTTCATGAAATTTACTTTTTTCTTAAACACTTTTTGGAAAAGTGAACTCTCTGAATACTTTTTAAAAGCGATTTGGGGTATAGCCATTCATACTCCATACCCGAGTGTCGACAGTTTGAATTAGATTCTCAAATCTTCTAATTTTATGGGTGATTAAATTGTTGGGGGATGACACCCCTAATTTTGATGTGAGGTGTAAATTTATATTTAAGATTGTCCCTGTGGATGGCCGAAACATGGGACAATTGATATAATGAGTGTTGAGACTTAACAAGGATACCATTTGATTTATTTAATAGATAAGGATTTTTACCAAACAATACCAAGTTAATTAATGTCCATATTGTCATACTATATATTAAATAAAAGTTCAGTAAAGTAATTATTTATTATAATCAAAATTATTTGCCAGCTATAAAATTAAAAGATTTATAAAATGTTTTTCAAATAGAAGCTTTATATTTTTATTTTAAGCAAGTTTTTGTAAAAAAAAAATCCTTCTTATAATTTCTTAATTACATAAATAATATTCCTCTATCAACGTTTCAGAGCTCTTCCACTATCTCCAGGAAGAGCAATCTGAAAAATGCACCATCCTGTAATATGTGCATTGCATATTTCTTAATTTTATTTATAAATACATAATAGTTTTATATATTTTTGCCTTTCTAGTAGTAACATAGTCCTATTTATCCATATTAAAATACTTAATCAGAAATTAAAAGAATTACTAAGCAGAATACTTAAATGCAACATTTTCACCCACATTAGTCCCTTACTCCTAACATAAATTTCTTTAAATCCTCCCCTTTACTACTGTTGTCAAGTTATTGCCCAGGAACTTTCCTTTTTTTTTTAACATTATGGTTAACGATTAATTTATTTTCTAATTTTTATTTAATTTTTTAAGACCAGTGTAAACTAGAGACGATTGTAACTATAATTTGTTTATGTCGGCATAATTTATGTTTTTGGGGTCAGTTTTATAATTAACTGTATTTTGTTATATAGATAGCTCCCTTTAAATTTCTGTTTCTGTTTCAAAGACACATCAATAAATGAATATCATGTATGTAATAAACAAATTATAAGTAGGATTTTTTCACAAAAACTTACTTAAAGCAAACGAATTATGTATTTTAGCTTTCTCTTGATACTTGAAAAGAATAGTAAAAATGAGATAACTGACAGATACTGAAGAAAATTTATTTCTTTGACAGAAGCCACAGAAAAACTACTCAATACCATAAAGTTTATTGATGTACAGTTAAAAAAACTAATATAAGATGCTCAGTACATTTTCTTTCTTAATCAGATATTATAAAAAGTAACAGTAGAGAACATGAAGACAGGTTTTGGTGAGGTTTTAATTCAGAATCACTAGAAATTATTAAAACAACTGGCTGAAGAACTAAATAAGTAATGTGTAGGCAAAGTTTCAAAATATATATCAATTTTAAAGCTATTCAGATTTTCAGAGCTACAACAGCCACTTAAATAAGAAGGGAAGGAGGCCTCATCTGAGTATGTTGGTGTGAGGGTTCTAGAGTGCTTGGTTCAGAAGTTTGTGGGTTTGATTCCCACTTGGGTTCTGAGAAATGAATCTTAACATTACCACTTTGAGGCTAAACAGGTTCTCAATGGAGGACTTGAACCAAAAAAAAATATATATACATTATATTTTCTCCTCTGAAGTTTATATTTTAAATAATTTGTGTATACACCATGCAAAAAGCATATTATATACATACAGTGATATTACAAAATTATTACAATGAATAAAATGAAATAGAGAGAGAAATACAATAAACAATACAATAGAAAGAAGGAATACAATACAATATAAAGAGAAATACAAGAGAAAGAACATAACACAAAACAGGAAGAGGTTAGAGATGTTAGAAAATAAAATAGTAAAAATAAATAAACTATAACTGAAAAGAAAAATAAGAAAACAAAATAAAAAATGACATAATATATGAATTGACATAATCTGTAAAATAATAATTTGTAAAAATGACAATTTTTTTGTTTATCTTTATTATTTTTATTTGCTTTTCCGCTCCAAACATTAACATTTCAGGTCTATATTGTCGGTAAACTCTTTAAGTTTTTTCTTGTATTTGTTATACAATAATTGTTCAGGTAGTCCCCTTGCAGTAGAGATGATTTCAACAAAATATATCTTTTGTTGTCATGTATGTAACAGTTCCATAATAAGCGTTGAAAAGTTTGTGGAGTTCTACCGTCGCACTTAGGTTAGTTATTCCGTGTTCTTTAAGAAATTGAGTCAGTTTGTAATTGGTACTTTTGGTTATGTTGTAGTTTTGTGAGCTGATGTTCGGAATGTATTTGTGTAATAGTTGTCCTTTAGTTGACTGTTGTCATTGTCTGTTCCACTCTTTGATAAAGTTGGTTAGTAGAGATTTTTTAATGTGTAAGAATCAGGGACTAATCTATATTCAGTTGTCAGTTGATCATCGCAAGCAGCTGTCTTTGCTACTTCTACCTATAACACCACTATGTCCTTTAATCCAAAGCAATCGAGTTTTTATGCTTTGGTACGTTAGTTTGATGAGGTTATTATGGATTTGTAATATATTATATGTAGAGAAGGAGAGGAATATCGTTCAGCCAATTAGTGAATTCTTTAATACAGAGTTAGATTTAGAAGTGTATGGGAGCTTCAGATATCACAAAATGTTATTTATTTGAAGAGACTCTGAACATCAAAATGTAAACTTTAATGCTGAGGTAAAATTTAGAGTAATTTTTTTGATAAATTAGACATATTATTTGAAAATTATTATATATATGAAAGATGGACCTGATATGAAATTGAAGGGATGGTCAAGGCTGCATTCAGGAAGAAATAAAAAATAGTTCTCAACTATTTGATTATTGCCGACATTTCGACCAATAATGTAAGTCTTCTTTAGGGCTAAAAATAAAAATAAAATAGAGTCCATATAAGAGTAAAAGAGTGATATAAAAAAGATGTATCTAAAGGTGAAGTGATGGTATACAATTGATCAAAAACTTAAACAATATTTTCTTTATTAATTATTAGTCAATAGTTAATATTAAAAATTAATAATTAACATAATAAAGAGTAGTGAATTGATACATTAGGGTATGTATTATTGAAAAGATCTTAATTTAATTAACTAAGGAGACACAATAACTTATAATAATAACAGTTATTATGTCTCCTTAGCTAATTAAATTAACAGATCTTTTCAATAATACATACTCTAATGTATCAATTCACTACTCGTGGTTATAGT
Organism: Halyomorpha halys; assembly: GCF_000696795.3. Classification (NCBI taxonomy): domain Eukaryota; kingdom Metazoa; phylum Arthropoda; class Insecta; order Hemiptera; family Pentatomidae; genus Halyomorpha; species Halyomorpha halys. The sequence continues at coordinate 13,522 of NW_027105368.1, read as the reverse complement.
TAATTATTTTATTATTAATCTTTATCCTCCTAATTATTTTATTTAAGTTTTTGATAGTTTATATACCTCCACCATTGTATATTTTTTATGTCATTCTTTTACTCTTATATTAACAGTACTTTCTTTGTATCTTTTTATTTTTAGACCTGATGAAGACCTACATTGGGTGTGAAATGTTGGCAATAAATATTTTTTTTTTATCTTTCTATTTTTTATTTCTTCTTGACCCTGGCCACCTCCTTCAAATATTTGAAAAATGCATTGATTTCTGTAATATAGATTAGAAGAGTAAAAAATGGTAGCAGCAAAACAATGTTAACTAATTGACTAACCTTAAATCCCAAGATATCAGTCCTATTGAGCATCAATAAGCAAAATTAAAAATATCTATCACGACTAATCCAAATTTTGAACTAATAAATAAAAAATAGTAAAAATGTATAAGATAGTTTATTAGTTACAAGTCAACAGTATATAAAATATTTTAAATGGTAATAAGCAATAAAGATTTTTAACCACTTAATATTAAATTTTATATATTTTTACTTCCACTTTCCTAGATATTTAATCTAAATTAAGAGGAAACTAATACGATCAAGACATATTTTGAGTCACAATTTTTCAACAGAATTCTACAGTTTAAGTTCCTCTGGGTCCAAATAAGTAATTATCACAAAATGGTCTGTGTGCGAACAGCCTAGCTCAGAAACAAAACTGAAGTTAGATGATTAAGGTAGGTATATAACAAAGATCTTACAGCAACCTTCTTTTCGTTAAAATTGACTTGCTGAAAGTGCCACTTTACATCATTGATTTTAAACTTTTTTTGCCATTCTCAAAAACAGAAAAACAGTGAACCTTATACTTATGCACAATTAAATGTCAGCTAGGTATTATCCTTATTAAAGTATTTTGACAGGGCTTAAATGCAAAATTTTTCAAAATAATATTACTCTAAAGTTCTTATAATTTTGTTAATTTTAAATAATTAATCACCTCTGGTTATTTATAAGAATCAATAATTGAAAAAAAAATTAAAAATTAAATCTGTATTAGTATAAACCATAAAGGGAATGCAGGGGTGCAGTACTTTATTAAGAAGTACTGCTACTAGACTAACGGTTGTGCAAGCAGGAAATTGAAGGGTCCGGGGTGCAGTACTTGTAAGGAAGTACTGTTACTAAATCCACCCCTGTTGGTTCAAATCAAAAAGGTGATTTGATCAGAATCACCCTCAACCATCTGATATTTATTCATCAAGGGTACCCATTTTATGAGGCTGGATGGACCCTGAACTCGCAGGGCTCGCAGCGACAGTGAAACAGGGAATAATTACCTGTCATAGCCAGATTTGAACCTGGGTCCTTAGAGTTGATAGCACAGTTTCTTACCACAGAGCTACCCATTTCCATAATAAGAAACAATATATAAATATAAACTATAAAAGAATTTTATAATTATGAAGAAGATGGTCAATGATTTATATATATAATTAACATAAATGAAGAAAATAAACATTTTCCTACTTCCATAGTTGCTAAGACAGTCATCATGCTTTTTGACAATTTTATTTACAACCATGGAAATAGAAAGCTTTTAATATGATAAGTCCAGGAAATTCAATCAACACTCTTTTAGATTTATAAATTAGTATGTTTATTATTCCACCTTCAATGATGTTTGAGCCTCTATTGAATGAATTTTGGAATAATACTAAATAGTAATAAAGAGATGTTTTTGAGTAAGTTTTTGGAGAAAGAAGAAACAATAGTTGTTTTTTTACTTAACTTATAAAATATAAAACCTTTAAAATAAAATATATTTAGAAGGAGAACTAAGATAATGAAAAATAAATAAATGCTGCTTTGAAACAAGCAAAGATTAATTGCGGACACCGCACCAAATTTCTTTAATATAAAAAAATTATAACAAGTAATTTATTTATTTTAGGATTTGATAATCATTATTTCAAATAATTCCAGGACCCCAAAAGTTTACTGCAACCAAATTTTTTAATGACTCAAAATAACGATAAGTAATTTCAAAAGAATTTTATTTTTATACTGTTTATACAATGAACAGTAGTACATAACACAATTCATTTTAATTATATTAATAATATTTTTACATTATAAAAAGATAAAGATATAAACTACTTGATAAATATTTCAAACACAACAAAAGTAAGGTATCTCGCACATCTTTATTTACAAACTAATGTTTATCTATACAAAACATCTTTTTTTATACAAAGAACAACTGTAATAATTTCATAAGCACATTCAAAATTGAAGTAAAAAGAATACACCAAAATGGCCGACAAACAAAATATTGCTAAAATAAAAAAAATTAGGTTTTAAAATTTTTTTTTTCAGTTCACCAGTCTGAATAGTTCACAATTGTAAATCACACAATCATGTTATTTAAAATTGATGGCTTACAACTTTTTCAGCACCAAGGGTCAGTGCAGACATAAGTGGTTCAACGCAGGAAGACGGCACTAAAGTACCTACAATTTTTCCTCCATCGGTTGTCTTCACCCTAACTACTTGCAAACTACTTCCCTTGGATATGATGTTTTCTATTGTATTCCAAACGGAGAGCACTGAACCAGAAAGAATATTGTAAACTCTTCTACGCAACCCAACATCACAACATTCTCCTAACATGCTTCTTTTGCAAATTCCTCCCCAATATTGATGGGAACAAATGTTTGATGATGCATGATACCTAGCTTGCCAATGTAACTTTGCTTCTGATTTTTTAGCAAGTTTGAATTTTCTTAGTATGGATGATTTAGGCTCTTTCCTAACCTGACGACCTACATTGGGGCGATATATTACAAAGTGTTCAGTATCTGTATTTTTTGATGATTCTCCTTCTTCCACAGCCAAAATAACTTCCCGGTTATTATTTTTAAGCTGAGATAAATAAAATCCTTTAGCTGAATTTGCTTTTTCCCAAATTCTTAACGCTTCCTCCCATGTCATACCTCTTTCAGCTTCCACTCTATGTAATTCGGTTGATGCTAAACCAGTCACATGAGGTCTAATGAATCTCTGTACTGAAAGCCTCTTCAAAATTTGGTCACTTGTAGCAACATCTAGGATGCCAAGATCAAAATGACCAGAATTTTTAGCTCTTTCGATCACAGCTTCCATTGTGTCTGTGAAATATTCAAATATAGCATTTTGGAGATCAACTGAAAGGCCTAAAATTCTGTTCAAGAATTTACCAAGAGATTTTCTGTCAATATCCAATGACACACTGCCATTATCGTTTGACATTAACAGGCCAACACGTTTTAACCCTTCTTCCGCATCTTTCATGAAATCCCCAATGTAAGAAGATGGAGGTGATACTAATCTCTCATTGTTGTAGGGTAAAAATGATTTGAGTGTAATTTCAACGGCCATTCTACCATAATTGTTATCAATATTGAACTTGGACAAGTCTCTTGCTTCAGTTGCACGCCTATCACCTTGAGTTAATGCTCCTAAGCATTCTAGTCTTTTTGCTACTACAGATGCAAATCTTCTTTCTCCACCCAGATCTGAAATGAGTAAAATATACTCTGGAGCATTTTTCTGGTTGCTGCGATGAGTTCTACCAAACTGTTGAATTGCTTTGTCGGCACTCCAAGGCAGTTCCAGTGTAATATGCACTCGACATCTTTTATTAATGGCCCTCTTATCGCTGTGAAGAGAAATTCCTGAGCTAGCAGCTTCAGATATTATGGCAACATCTTTTTCTCCATCCATGAATCTCTGCTTTTCAATCAGATTCATAACCTCTAGTGAAGATTCTGAATCAGATCTTGATTCATACTTAAAGTTTCCATCATTTTGAACTATTCTCCCTTTACGACCAGTCATTTCTGCCACATTATCAGGACCGCCGAGTTCGTCGATAAGTTCATCAAGAGCATTTGGAGGAAGTTGTTTACCAAGCTCTTCTATTTTTCTCAAAAGATTGCTTTTCATTTTGTGAATTGTGGTAATTAATTCAACATTATCATATTGCCATGCTCCAAGACATTGACTATCTGCGTTGTCACTAGAGCTACTATCACTTTCGAAACTGCTCTCGTCAGAAAGAGGAATATTCCAGATCATTCTTCGTCTTTTAACTCTATTTTTTTCTTTTTTCTCTTTGGAAAGAACTTTCGCTGCATTTTTAGTACAAACGTTATTCATAGTTGGTTCAGGAAAATGTTTTTCTACCAGCGATTTTAAAACTCCATAGGCGGTAGAAACAAAATCACTCAGCTCACCATCTTCTTTATCGATTTCTTGTAGTGTTCGTGCTTCTCCTGTAGATTGAAGACCAATTACAACGCATTTACCACATTTCACAGCTTCGCGAGTAATACTCACTGTCTTCTTTACTTTTGCTGAAATACACATGTATTTAAAAAATCTTTGATGTGATCCCCAAAATTGGCTCCAAATTACTGATACCGATGATTTGCTCAATTTAATCAAATCCATAGCTTTCCTAAAACTAACGGCAGCTTCAGCCCACAAAGTTGTGGCGTTGTCGTATACCTTTTTGAACCTTTCACTCAAGCTAACTTCAATAATTTTAAAAATGACACCATGGAAGCTCAACTGCCTTGCCATGTAAAGACCACGCAATTTCATATCCATAGCAACAATTTCCATTACTCCAACACCTCTTTTGTGAAGTATTGAATGGAATTCAGAGAAATCTTTGTATGGTGTGCCGGGTCCCCACATACCGAGCCTCACCATATAGGCCATGTTTTTGGGTTCAGTCGCTCCAGTAGCGGAAGCATATACGACTCTGGCGTTTGGAAGTTTTTTTTGGAGCTCTAGGACCACTTGTCCTGTTTTAGTAGACCTCCCAATTCCTTTGAAGTTCAGATTTTTTGCCTTATGGCATTCGTCAAAAACGAGTACTCCATCAAAATCAATGCCACACCAATCTATCAATTGATGAAATCTGCTTTCAAACAACGAAGTACTTTGAGTGGTCTTCGCTATTACAGAACTGTATGTACAGAAAATAACTCCTTTCTTTATTTTACCATTCTCATCTGAAGATAGTTTCGCATATTTACATTTGTTTAAACTGTAGACACGGATTTTCGAGGCTCCTATGTCAGCGAGATCACGTTCGGCATCTAATTTGAGGTCAGTCATAATGGAAACCCAGATTGCTTTCTTTCTTCCTCGTAAATAATTTTCAAATATGATACCAGCAATAGTTCTACCTTTGCCTACGCCAGCGCCATCTCCAATTAAGAATCCTCCTCTTGAACCGTCAGGAAGCTTTCTTTCGTGTTGTTGACAAACATAAGTGATGGACTCCAGTTGAAGAGCTGACAAAGCACCGCTGGTAATAGTTTCTTCAGGTATGATAAGCTTATACCAAACATCGGCCGGTGGAACACTAGATAATGAAGTTGATTCAACAACCGGATCAGGGTGCTTGAGCCCAATTTTCAATTTTGCAGGCATATAATTTTCGTATGTCTCAGCAACTCCCATTCCTTCTTCTTCATTGTTTTCAATTTCGTTCTGAACCATCCGGGATGGGTTTACTACAAGTGGTGTAGACGAGAGACTAGACTGTTGAAATAATACCTTATTTGCAATTTGAGTTTTAAAATTAAAATGTTTCTTATCAATGAAAATATTTTTATTCAATAAAATTCCATCATCACCGACGATGTCGTTTGGTTTGGCTAAATTTAAGATATAATTCATGCATGAGGTTGATAAAGATTTATCATTCAATAAGGCCTGTTTATCTACAATCAAGGCTTTATTATAACCATTGAATGAAGAGTTAGTAGAAACAACTTGAAACAAATTAGTGCTTTTCGAAATATTACAATTGGAAATCATGCCGATATTGTTGCACCCAACCTCCTGGAAAGGAATTTTTCTTTCTACTCCTCCAAACGATTTAATGTTTAAAACTTCTCGATCCTTACATACCAAAGAGGCTAAATCTTTTCCACCACCAGGGACTTCAAGGTTATCTGGATCTTCAAAATCACTTTCACTACTCATGTTAACCACTTTTATCAAATGACAGAAATCGAAAAAAAAAACCCAATATATGAACAATTAAACCTCACTTTAGAATACACACCCTACTACTAAGGAACAGCTGAAAGAAACTGACTTACCCAGTGTTACCGTACATTATTTGTTTTACCAATCATTATAACATAGGGTATTGATATCAAATAAATAAACAAAAATTGTTAGAGAATATACTAAATAATATTTTTGGATTATGTTCACGTTTGAAACAGCAAAAAATGGTCTCCTTGAAATGTATAATTTTATATATTTTTTACAGTTGGTAATAAAGGAATCACTCTTCGCAATGCCGAATAGATCTACGTTATTTATATCAAGTGCTAGTTTTATTTATTTTTTGTTTGAACCATTATTTTCAGCCAAGAATTATTTTAATATAAATATTTACGAAATTGCGCCCTCTGGTGCAAACGTTGCAATGACATCATATTGATTGAAGCTATTTCATCCATAGAATGTACGTACACACCATCTTGTTCTCATATTATTCAATGACTAACCATTACTTCTGTTTACTCAATCAAACAATTTATTCCTAATAAGATGGTTTCGTAATAAGTTCTTAATTCAAAATTAATGCTATGTGGAAAATTAGTACGTTCCAACATGTTTCTAACCAGAACAGATGTTGATTTGTTTTTTACGTTGTCTTAGATAACCTATAATTATTATCTAATGAGAAGATGTCACGAAATAGCATCCAGTTAAAGAGTATTCTTATAACCTTATCAGGGTAGCAATTAATTTTACAGATGTAATGTTATTCCATTGCATTATTTTTATCCGATTGAGGTTATTGTAAACTTTAAAAAAACATAATATATTTGTGTTTAATCATGAAGAGGGAGCTCTCAGTCAGTTGGAATGACTAAGCGTCAGTCAGGGGAGATACAAAGTAAACAATATTGATGAAGATTCAAAAAAAATATTTAACTGAAACATTACACATAAAACATGTAAGTAAATCTTGTTTTAAGTGACCACCAAAAATTTAATTAAACGTGTTTTTTTTTTCTTTGCTAACTAACTATAACTACCTTTCAATTAAAATGCTCGAGACTTAATTCTGCCATTTTGTGTCGTGTTTGATTTTATTATCAGTTCAAAAATGAAAAAATGTATGAAACTTCCATTATATATTAAAGCCAGTTTTATATCAAAGAAGTTACAGTAAATTAATAATAAAGAGTTACAAAAAGTTTCACTTGATGGAATTGATTTTTCATTTATTTTTTTTCGATTTCCATCAAAACGAGTTCAATAATTTCGATTAAACTCGTCATTTCAACGTGTAATTTTGATGACCTTCAATATCAGATAGGTTTTTTTTCTTTGAAATATTTAAAACATTTTTGGCAGGTGACACAAATTTGGATAACCAACCCAGAAACCTCCAACAGCAACTGACGACGAATAACTTAGGCTTACTGTAGAAGAAAACCCTAACCAAACAGTTAAAAATACTTGCAGCACATCTGAATTCAGGTGTGTCGACAGTTTCTCTACATTTAAAGACCATTGGTAAAATTAAAAAGCTAGATCTATGGGTACCTCATGAACCTAATGAGCGACAGGAGTTGAAGCGTTATCAGATATGCGTTTCACTGCTTACTAGATAATATAAGGAGCCTTTTCCCGAAAGGATGATCACGTGTGATGGAAAGTGGATTAGGACAACAGGTGTCAGTCAGGTCAGTGGTTAATTATCGACTCAAGTCTGGGACTTATACCAAAGCCAATTTTGAAACCAAAAAAATTATTGGTTTCTATGTTGTGGTCAATGGCAAGAATAACTTTTTTTTTTAACCAGAGGTAAAACCATCACATCCATATCGTACTGTAGCGATTTTGACATAATGAACCTAAAAACAGTGAAGAAACTAAACGAGCTGTATCACGAAGCCCTTCCACACCCACCTAATTCGCCAGTCTCATCTCCAACAGATTTCCATATACTCAGAAATTCGGACGACTTTGTTAAAAGTGAAATTTTTAAAAATAATTCTCAGGTCAAAAACGCATTTTCTCACTTCATTTCTTCACAAAACCTTGAGTTTTTCATTTCTAGGATTGAAACGTTGGGGAAAATGTAATAATAACAGAAAATAATATTTTGAATAAAATTGTTTTAATTTCCAAAAGTTGTTTTACTTAATAAACTTTCCTTTTATACTGATATTCCATATGAAACGAATAGTATGATGGTAAACATTTCATGGGTTGATTAACATATAATGCTTTGGATAATTTGTCATTATGCTGATTAGAGTCTAATGTGATTCCATAGCCTTCCTGCGAACTTGGCTTTCCTCTGTACTTGTAAATTCTGATTCGCCTTAGTTACTTCTTTACAGGATATCTGTGAAGAACCGGGAGTCTGGTTAACATTTTCTACTTAACACGTTTAGGTTGTGAAGCAAATATGTAAGTAATTACATAGCTTTAGAATTATATGTTACATTTTTTTATATTAAAAGATACTATGTGTAGGGACTTTGTTTATTAATCATCAGTATAAAATCGAACCGATAGTGAAACTTTATTTATCTAATTTAATAATATAATCTTATAAATTATAAGTAATTACTGCATTTTTTAATGTGAGCACATAAGCGGATGCGAAATAATTTTCTTTAAAACTCTCATTAATTCATGGGTTATCTCAAACACAAAATTAAAAATAAATCTTATGAGATGTGCCACTGTTCAATAAAAGCAACTAAATAAAAACGTTTTTAAAGAAATTAATTAAAATTTTTATCCTCAAATTTCCCTTCAGCATTATTTATGAAATTCAACACTAAAATTATTATAAAATGGGTACCACTGTGTCGGCCATGCTTAGGAAAATATAATCGCCCATTGCTGAAATGAATCTCTTATCATTTTAATTTTTATAATGAAATGACATAAAAAAATAGCTTTTTTTCCGGTGTCCGTGGTAATATAAAACAATATTGTTTATTTACATAATGATTAACACTACACATGAAATTATTTTTCGTAAGTAAGAATAACCCCCATATCATTGATACATATATACTAACACTGAATTGTATGAATTTGTGTTGAAAAATTGCATAAGTGACTAATTTAAAGACATGAATCCATGATCTAAGAAATCTCATTAGCCGCCCAGCCAAATTTTCTGAAAAAAAACAACAGAAAATAGTCCATACGAAAGCAAAATGGTTCAAAGCAACCTGAAATGACTAATAAAAATTTACTCGAAACTTATCATGCTCAATTATGACACCAGGGATATTCATGATGTGTTAAATGTACAATGTTTTACCATGTTAAATGTTATAAGTATAGAATTATGAGCAGCTCTATTTAAAGTCATGTTAAATGCATAAGAGCTCCTAGCGGATTTTCTGAGCAGCCTATTTTATAACTTTTTCTTCCAAAACTTTATATTATTGTTCACTTCTAGGTTTTGATTAAAGTAATTTCTTACAACATGGCTAAATTAAGTGAAAAGTGAAAGTTTGTCCACAGAGTGCCTTGTTGATCTAATAACTTGTGAGGAACAGATTCAAGATGAGCTAATTGACAACTTTCATTACATTATTATTATTGTCATCCATTGCTTTATTAGTTATCAGAACATCCAAAACAATACTAACACGCAAAAAAAAAAACAAAAAAACAAAAAAAAAA
>NW_027105368.1:0-3707 GCF_000696795.3 Halyomorpha halys | reverse complement strand
AACATCCAAAACAATACTAACACGCAAAAAAAAAAAAAAAAAAAAAAAAAAAAAAAAAACGCAAATACTACCACTACAAGCAAATAACACAATAAACAAAATGGTGACGAGCTAAGCTGGTCTGTTGCGTGACGTCATTCTCCATTTAACAGACTATCAACCATGCCAAATGTTATATCGTTTCAACATGGTAAAAGATGAAAATATTTCTGCCTGTAACATGAGTTTTTCCTTTTAACATGAACACCCGTAATAACTCCTAGTAATATTTAAATTTATATTTGCTTAACTTACGGGATTTCTCAAATCATTCTACTTTAGAAAAACAAAGAACATAATAATTACCAATAAATATGTAAAAATGGATATTATTGTGTCGGCTAGGGTTATAAAAATATATATCACCTAATGAGGTAATGATGAATACCTACCAATTTAAAAAAAAAAATATTTTCATAAAAAAGAATTACCACCATCGCATTGATACATACATATAAAATCGCACATATACAGTTTTTTCCCTTTTTTTGTAGCACATGCATACATTGGGAGCGGAGTGGCTCTGTGATAAAGCACTGTCCTACTAACTCCAAGAACCCGGGCTTATATAATTATGGCAGATAATTATTTATTCTGTTACTACAGCCATAAGTCAACCCTGTGATTCCGGAAGCCCCCCGGCCTCATAAAGTGGGTTCCCTTAATTGGAAACATCTGGCGGTCTAGTGTGATTCCGATCAATTAACCTTCTTGATTTGAACTAACTGTTGTGGGTTTAATAACAATACTTCCTTATAAAGTACCGCACTCCGGGCCCTAAATAGGTTATAGTGGTAAAGATTTATAGAAGGGTGTGAATTTGTGATGAAAATTTTGCATATAAAATAGCACTTATACTAATTAAATCGGTGATTTGATAAATCTAATATGTAAACAGGACAGATAAACAATATAAGGCTAACTCTGAACTTAGTACATACCAAATAAAGACAATACGAGTCATGATATTTAAATTTATATCTGATTGACCTACAGGAGTTCTTATAACAGGAATTTACTTAGGAGAAATTAGAAAAATGATAATTAATAATAATAATAAATATGTAAAAAATACATACGATCAAAAAATGACTAATTCTGAACCCATTACGTTGTTTCATTGTTCAACTGTTGAATTTTTTCTCATGTCTTGTTTTTGGGAATTCTATAATTTTTTTTGTTAATTTAGCTTTTTGTTCTTAAGTATCCAATCTGGACCATAACAAACATCAAATATATTGTCGGATATAATTTGGTAGTTCAATTTATAGATATAAGTGTTGAAGACCTCAAATCCAATGAAGAACGATGAAGGAGATGGAAGCTGAGAACACCAAGAGTGCACTTCTATCATATCAAATTAATTCCCAAAAAAATCTTCAACCGAAACTCCGAGCTACTGGTCTCAGTAAGAAGGGAAATATTTGGAGTCACTGACTTTAGGAGTTTTGCGACTAAATTATATTTTATCACTATTTAAGAACAGCGAAAATGTGTATGACTTATGGCCCTATGGTCCCAGAACATTTTTCTGTCTTAACATAAGGGAAAACCGCCAAGCTTTAAATATCAAATTGCCTAATGTTTTATCAAACCAAGCTCGTAAAAGGTGATGTATATGGCTTTAGGACGTCTTGATTTCAGAGTAGGTAGAGTCAACGATAATGAGATCCAAAAATTCATAAGACATGTTAAACAAAGAAATTGATCTTCATTTCTCATACAGTCTGAATATAATTAAAAGTAAGATGTGAAAGCATTTATGTATTTTAAATAAATGATAAATATTAACGCATTTTAAAAATTTTATTCATTATGAATAAATGCAAAAGGTATAATTACAAAGAAGACCTTTGTAGCGTTTCCCATATGTGTTCTTTTTATTGTTGTTTTTTTGTAATAATGTCAAAGTTATGACCTTTTGTTTTTATTATTTTGATTTTATCTTCATTATTCATCTTTTATTTTATTCTGTTACGGAGAGATAGTTTATTTGTATGGAATTATTAATAATATCTTTTCTTCATTTCTTTCGCAGAAATTAATTATTTTTAATTTGATGTATTAATATAAATTTTTTTCTTGTCCACCTTTAAGCTGATTAATCATCTGTGATTGGGCATTATGCTTGTGATTGAATAAATAAATAAGTTTCTAAAAAAGTGACTCGATGGGTTTCTGAATATGTAATAGCTACTACATTAATACTTTTAGATGACATTGAGCTTAATGGTGATAACAATGGCCGTATAAAATATAAACTTGAAAGTTATTATATTTCTAGTGTTTTTTTTTAATTAATAAAATTCTTACTAATTGTTTAGTTACAGAGTTTAAATATTTACAATATCTGGCCTTGACGTCAGCAGTTTGAACATTGAGAAAAAAAATAGATAATGTCGCTTTGTTCTCATACCTTGAACAAGGACAATAGCTAAAGGTCATTTTTAAAAATTATATTTAACTCATAAATTAATTCATTAGCAATGAAATCCAATATCAGAGAATTGCAATTTAAAAAAATAATAATTATGTATGTATCTGGTAAGGGTTTGTGAGTTTATTATTCTACCACCAAGGCTTCAAATTAAATTTTTTTTTATTTTCATTTAATGACGTAGCTTCTCATATCTTTTGAGTTATTCATCTTGCGATTTATTTTTTCAACAAAATTCAGTCTAGGATAAGAGGTTTCTTTTGTAAACCGAAGGTCATACTTCTTCACACGTACTACCTCATCCATCATTTTTAATTTTTAATTACCTACATATATAGTAGTGAAAAATTCTAATTCGAGTTTTCAACAGAAATTGCTAGTTACAATATTATTAATTATATTAATACAATACCTCATGATTTGAGATCCTCTGAGTAAAAATAACCTAGTATTTACCAAAATGGTCAGTGTATTTTTTTTATCATCAGTCTAGCTCAAAAACGAAATTACAAATTTAAGGGGATGTGGCTACAACTTTTTCGATAAAAACGACTGATCTGAAGTGCTACTTTATAGGATCGATTTTTCAGATTTATCGATTTTATCGAAAACGACTAATAATTTTGATTAAACTCAACACTCCAATGTATAATGAATTGATTTTTGATATCGTAGGTCTTTTTCTCATGGAAACTGCCTGACATTCGTTGAACTAACAAAACAAACTATTGCCCTCTAATAGGGGAAAAAACGCGTACCAATTTAATTTTTTTTCCCGGTTTTCTATGTTATTAGGGTCCCTTAATACGTTTTCGGAGATAGAGAAAATGAAGATTCCATTGATTATAAGATCGCAAACTATCGTATGAACTTAGTGTAACTTTTCTCATTTCTTATCAAAACGTATTAATGTCGTTAATATGTTTTCCAATACGTAGTAATTGAAACTACTGTATAAATTGAATAAACTGTACTATCTTATATCAACATCAACAAATGGATAAAAACTCTTAAGAAAAGAGATGAATAAAAATAAATTGAAGGGATATGTGGATGAAGAAGTTATTTAACAAATGGAAAATTTTAAGAAGAGAGAATATGGGGGAGCTGGCACACTTTTTTGAGGAGGGAGTTCCTCGACTTGCCACCAGAGTGCAGGGTTGTTAGTTCAGACCGTGACCGCTAGATAGCAGCAGTAGTGAGAGTATGGGGGAGCTGGCACACTTCCATG
>NW_027105367.1:0-4840 GCF_000696795.3 Halyomorpha halys | reverse complement strand
TAAAACATGATATAACATCAAGTTGAGGATTGATGTACATTAATCATTGGTTTTACGAACAGTCTAAATATTCTTTGCATTATTCAACATCATTGAACATTATAACAATTGCCCAGATCATGGCCTTATAAATTTCAAATGATTTCCAATCAATAAATATTTAAGGTGAACAGCTTATTGTAAAGGCGACACCATATGAAAGTATTGGGAAGTGTATTGAAATTGTACCTCACAAGGTCACTAGAGAAACATCACTTAACTAATCAATTGAGTTTTAATTTGTAATTTAATTTATTTATTAGTCTAGTCATTAATCGTTTTATTTATCTATTATTTAAGAAATCATTAAATGATATTGTGTGGCAGTGATAATTAAACTTCAAATAAGAAAATCAAATAATATTGGATTGTAATTCTAATAGGAAATAATCTATTTCGTTCACGGAAGGACAAATTTCAATTGTCTAAATATTATTAAAACTGAGAATATCAGTTACAAATAATACAAAATGCAATTATACCTTAGTTTTTAAATTCATGTAATTATTAATTATTAAATTAAGAAACTTTTCTATTCTAAGGCTATAAGTAATTTGTACTTTTATTGACAACCTATGGGAATTCCATGATTATATCATGTGAAATGTCACAAGGCAAACCTCATCTTCATCAATGGTCACATATAGCTCTGCCCTTGGGGTTTATTTCCTTCTAATTTAAATTTTGGAATTTATTATCTGGAAATTAAAGTGCTATTATACTGTATTATTGTATAAATTACTTCATAAATTATTCACACTGGAAATTAATTCTAATATGCAAATAAAAAGACAGACGATCTCTGGAATAACAAGGAACTTCGTTTGTTCTCTTAATATTTTCATTACCATTTTGACAAATATAAAATTCATTTCAAATATCAATTGTAAAATTTATGAAAAAATCAAATTCATCTGTGTTCCGACATCCCCAATATGACACCAAAAAACCTTGGATGAAACGTACGCGGTGTTGCCATTTCGATGAAAAAATAAAAAAATAATATGAATATTTTTCTGAACAATTTTTAAAATGAACCTATAATTCAAGATTTTCGTTCGATCCTTCTTAACAAATTATTAAACAATGGTTTGTTTTTTAAGATAATTATTTAGTTTATTATTACAATTATTTATTATTTCTTGGTGGATTACAAAGTTTCATAACTCAGAAATATGACAGACAGGCGTCGGGAACCGAAACCCTACAAAACACCAAAGGAAGCTACAAAATCGGTTTATCCATTTAAATGAATACCCCAGTCAGTAGATAATATATATGTTGATTTAAAATATTTTATATTAATAATTAAATATTTTTATTTCATTTTAGTTTTATCTTCATAAATGGCCGATGTGGGTATTTAAAACCTCTGGGCAGGTGCAAACAAAATGGTAGATGGAAATCATCAGTTCAGAGGCCCGTTCAGGGATGACCGGTGACTGTGGTATCCTATATGAAAAAAATTTGAAAATTACGTTGCTTAGAAGTTAATTTTGAATCACTTTTAATAAGTATTTGCCTATTAAACTCTTTCAGGTTGAAGACAAATATCAGGAAAGACAATTATTAAAACAGATCTAACAATAAATCTTCTCACAAATATTAGTTGCCGGACTCTCTAGAACCCCAACCCTGGACTCTCACCTACCTATGGGCCGCGAACCTCCTGTTGGGAAGCTGTTCCGTAGGTGATTGAAGGTTTATAATCACACCATGCCTGTTCCTAGGTGTGCGATTCCTTGGGACTATAAACCAGGTTCAATTCTCTAGACTGCTCGGTATTTTTATCCAAATGCAAAACGGGTTCGCTTAGTTCTATGAGGGTGACTAAATAATAGAAGTAGGGGTGTGATTCACAAAACCAAAATAAGGTATCCACAAAATATATTTTAGTATAATATACATTATATAATATACTATACTTTATTAAACAACGCATTGTTAGGTTCTCTAAGACATATAATGGGGTATCGGAACTGAGTACTGCATTTTTTTTTTTTTCACTTACTGTAAGGAGCGAAATTTTACAAATTCAGCCAGAATGGTTGAAAATT
Source organism: Halyomorpha halys (assembly GCF_000696795.3). Taxonomy (NCBI): domain Eukaryota; kingdom Metazoa; phylum Arthropoda; class Insecta; order Hemiptera; family Pentatomidae; genus Halyomorpha; species Halyomorpha halys. The sequence goes on along the minus strand of NW_027105367.1, from coordinate 2,744 downwards.
GCATGGTACCATTATTCACAGTTGGCAGGACAGTTAGTGTAGATTAGTAGCGACTAGCCAATGGCTTTCCCTCGGCAGTAAAGTATAGCGCGTGGCCACGCCTTCCTTTGTCAGCGGTAAAGCCCTGAGAGCCAAGGTCCCTGCACTCCTGCCTGGGTTTCGTCACCTCCCGACGGTACCGCTTCAGCTGTCTGGATCAGCTGTGTTCCAGACATCTTATTCCAAGTATCCTTTCTAAAGGCTTAACCGATTTGGACTTAACAATACCGTCCATTTTTTTTGGAAATGTAATTCGAAGTTAAAGAGGTCGAGTTCTATGAGCATAGCGCATAGTAAAACTTTGTAAATTAAAAAAGAAAACTAAGCCTAATACCATGCCAAGAAATATACAAACCTTTTCTTGTTAGTCTTGGTAGGGAGCTAATAAAAACAGTCATTTATTTTATGTTTCATCTTTTATTTATTTTTCAATAAAATCAATGGCATCCTTTAAAAATAATTTGTATTTAATCCTAATAAAACATGCATATACCTCCTAACCTCAAAGAAGCGAAACAAATTTATCTGTTACGAAACTTTATCAAGCTAACAAAAAATCTATGTACCAATGATGCTTCATCTAAGTCCAGTGCATTCCAAAGTGCTGATCAGTGGGTCATCAGCACTTTGGAATAATTTGTCCTCTTATTGGAAAATCTAAATGCCTTGATCTAAATGTTTTCAATATAATTTTTTTTTATATAGCACCTGCAGCAATTGCTATAACCCTTAAATTTCGGTACACAGTTTTCACAAGTTAATAACAAACTTCTAAAAATTTAATAAACATTAAATTTATCTCAGAACCATATATTTGTAATATCATCATCCACTATTTTTCAATTTTTTTTATTTCTTAACCTCCTGTTTATATCAATGAAGTCATTAAGTCTACATTTTGTTTGAAGTATTTTTATTATATATATATATTGAAATTCATTAAGAGATCATTGATGAGGAAAAATATTAGGAATTAATGCGATACACTAATTATTATACAAATTTGGAATTTGTAAACGTAATAGTTTGTTTTACTGTTTAAGATAAATAATTTAATAAAAATATTATTCTGTAAATTATTAATATATTATATAAATCTAACATTTTTAATTTATCATAATATTTCGTTTACTCTATGCTATCTATTGACCCTACAGTTACCGACATGCTCATATCCTTTATATAGCGTAAGGTGAGTGTGTGAAGAGGCGAGACAGGTTATGAAGAAGGATTGCTAAGGCGACCTAGTTTCGTCCAGTAGGGAGAACAATGTCAGCGTTTTCAAGCCTTTTCTCCAAGCCGCATTCAGAATCACAAGGAGTCCCTACCTTGCGTCCCCTACTTCGCTACTTCTAGTCCCTATACTCTATGTCCCTCTTCTGGCACAGGGGGAAAGTTGTTTGTCATAATAATAAAAATATAAGACATTAACATCTTCGAATCACCAACCTGTTACTAGCTTAGTAGTTACTGAGCTCTTAAAAGAAACTAAATCAGTCCTTGTAAGCATAATGAAACAATTTCAGGTTTATTACATATCGTAGTAGCGTCATAAGGAAATTAAAGTGTAGACGGCGCAGTAATGTAATCAGTTCTACTATTTTATGTTTCCCACCCGATATACAAAGGATCATAAACCTACTGACTAGAAATACAATTATATATATAGTATATATATACAAATATATATATTTACAGAAGTGTAGTAAAATTTATTTTATCAGATGTTAAGTAGTTCTGCGACGAATTACTAAAGAAGCTAAAGAATAAGTACACTTTTGCCAGTATCGTTTCACTCCTTAAAAAAGACTTAAAACTAGCTTTAAATTTGTCAGTTTATAAGTAGACACGCTGTTTCGAGAAACAAATAGCAACTATAACAGATATGGAGTTACTTTTCAAAAGAATGTTAAGGAAAAAGACAAAATTCTATAGGTTTATACTTGTTTGAACTGAAAAAAAAACACATGAAAATCCATTCCTTTATCACATTCTGAAAGTTCCTTGATAAAGCAGCAATCGTTGAAGAATAGATGGTATTTAAACCTGTTATTTTTATAACATGCTAATAAAATATATTTTTTGTCCTATTCCATAATTAGGTGATACAGCAAGCGATAAATTAAAATACAATATACACTGAAATTTAATACTCAATTTTTTTATTTTAGTAGCATTTTTTAAACGTCGATAAAAATTTGTTTTATAATTAATTAAGAACTAATACTATTTCTCTATTAGTTCATACTTGTTTCACTAATTTACATTTTTTTTAAACTGCTATAACACTACTGATAGTTGTCCCCTAAGAGAAAAATATTAGTCCTTATACTTCGCAGTTCCAAACTTGTATTCATGAATTAATACTACTAGCTTTTGTTATGAAACAGAATCCAGATTTTAAATTTTAAAAATTTCTACTTTTATGTTGCTTTTTTTTTGTTTTGTTTTTTAATATCATAATCTAGCCTACTCATCTCTCTTTTCTCAGTCCCCCGGTGTTCCTCAAGGTAGTATCTTAGGTCCCATCCTTTACACGGTTTATACAGCTGACATCCCAACCTACCCTAACACAGTCCTAACAACATATGCTGATGACACACGTATACTATCTGTAAATAACGACCCTACTAATGCATCACAAACACTACAGATACACATAACATCCATTGAAGAATGGTGTCAAAACTGGAGAATCAAAATAA
>NW_027105366.1:10721-11392 GCF_000696795.3 Halyomorpha halys | reverse complement strand
GTAGGTCAGACCCACTATTTTAGATTAGATTTTGACAAACGACTAACCTGGAATCCTCACACAGGACTGAAAAGATAGGAAACTCCACGTCGATTCCGACTTTTACAATACTTATTGGACTAGTCTAAAATTCCAATTCATTATAGATTGATCTACATGACTACAATGAGGCCTATTTGGACTAACGGAGTTTAACTTTGGGGCTCCACCTTCGAATTCCTCTCGTATCCAGTTCTTACAATCCAAAATCCTTCCTAAAATCCTCAATAATTCTTTCTTTCATATCTAACCGATCTCGCCCGAAGCAGATATCAATTCTTTCATTATAAACTCACTAACCACTCAAACCCTCTAGTTTTTAATCTTGCTTCCTCTTCCATTCCTAACAATCCTCCGAGGTGCCCGGAAAGAAGATAACCTTGAGTTCTTCTAATGTAGAAATACTATTAGACCACTGATATATCAGTTTTATATGAGTAGTTTATCTACTTACCTGTATCATATCATTATGATCTTACATCATATTCACTAGATGTGTTTATATGTAAATACATTTAAAAAAAAAACCATCGACGGAAGGTCGTCTTAAAACAGGTAACCGGAATAAAATAATTTTCGTCAGAAAGTAGGACTGGAAAATGACTTGTGAGACATAGCCTATTTTTCGAATT
>NW_027105366.1:4713-5446 GCF_000696795.3 Halyomorpha halys | reverse complement strand
AAGGAGCATTAAGGATTTTAAGAAGGATTTTGGACTGTAAGGATTGAATTCGAGAGGAATTTGATGGTTTAGTGGAACCCCAAAGCTCAACTCCTTATGTCCAGATAGGCCTTAGAATAGTCATGTAGATGGTTCATCCCGTGATTTTAGGCAGGTATTTTATGGATGGAGGTCGGCACATTTAACGCACTTGGCTTGATGATGGCAGTAGCTCTTGGCGTGTCCTAGGTTTTAACAGTTAGTGCGCTGCACTATTATAGATTTCTGCCTGGGCTGCTCAAAGCTTACCTTTGAGTGTACAAGTCTTGTTACTTGAAATATTTTGCTATTGTTCCGTGCAGGCTCTAGGTCTATGATGAACAGTGTAACATGGTAGTGGAAATTTTTCAGTGGGGTGTAGTACGCAAGAAATATTCCGGAGGCTATGTCCTATTTCCTCTAAGCCACTTTTTATTTCGCTTGTAGAGGTAGTTGAATGGAGGCCTCTTAAGACCACTCTGTACGCTTTTTCATCGCGTAGTTGGTAGCAATGAAAGTTGTAGTGTTTTGATTTAAAATAATTTATTAAAGTTTTGTAGTGATCCTTCGTGGTAGTATTTATTTTTATATCCTTTACTCTTGAAAAACAACGGGAATTTGTCTGCCCGATTAAATTTGCAATTTCCCTACCAAAGGAAACGAAATTTTCGATGTTCGTGTCATAAATAGATGGAGGCTCCGTCGAAAACTTGAT
>NW_027105366.1:2007-2482 GCF_000696795.3 Halyomorpha halys | reverse complement strand
TTTTTGCGATTACTAGTTCGTGATCTGAACCTCATTCAGCCCCTTGATAGGATCTCACGTTAATAATACTATTTGGCCTCTCCATTAAGGGTTCCCACTTTATGAGACTGGGTGGACCTCAGAGAGCTCCCTAAACCCACAGGATTGACTCACGGCTACATAACCAGAATAAATTTCTATTCACCTCAACTGAATTCGATCTCGGGTCTTTGGTGTTGGTAGCACAGCGCCTTACTCACTGAGCCATCTTTACACTGAGTGTACAAAATACAAAAAGTATCCTGTGTATTAGGGGACAAAAAGTACTTTGTATTTTAAAACAACGAAATACAATATACTAACAAATGTTTTGTACTCCTCTCCTTTCATTTTTTTTTCTTAACTCGATTATCAAGAGTATTTCAGTCAGAGACGTTAAAAAAAAATTAATAATAATAATAAATTTAACCTGCTTAATGAATAATGTGATCCAGGA
>NW_027105366.1:0-1443 GCF_000696795.3 Halyomorpha halys | reverse complement strand
TTTTTTTTTAAACTCGATTATCAAGAGTATTTCAGTCAGAGACGTTAAAAAAAAATTAATAATAATAATAAATTTAACCTGCTTAATGAATAATGTGATCCAGGAACATTTAGGCCTAATAAATGGACTTCCACATTGGCAATATATCGCTACCAAAACAATTATAGCTGAACTTGGAATAAAAATAGAGGATGGTAGAAAAATTAAACTCAAAGAGGTTGTAAGGAAATACCCCATGGAAAAAGAGGCTTCAACGAAAAATTAATAACTTTTGTGATAAAATTGTCATTATTTCAAATTATATTCGAAATCCTCACAACGCAAGACCCAAGGCAAAGAAGTAAATAGCCGGTATTATTGTACAAAACTTGGGTATAATACTGGAATCCGAATTAATTGATAGGCTGACACTACACCTGGATTACATAAAACAGAAACTAGCATTTTATGCGAACTGGGTGCGTAGATATACTGAGGCAGCTTTACGCAGGCATCAGTATCAGCTTATCAAAGAGAATGAACGCCAATTTTACAGAAGTCTTGGCCAAAAGGGTTAATCAACAATTCATTTCCCCGCTGATATTGAGGATTGTGTGGGAAAGTCACCTTGCCACTACAAAAACGCCTCTTGGATAGAAGAGGAAATACGAAGCTTCGAGAATGCTTCAGAGATGTCTGAGGTAACTATTGCTGTAAACAATGTAATGGAAACAGTTTGCAACATGAAAAAATGGAGGGCTCCAGGCTCTGACGGAATTCAGAATTACTGGATTAAAAGGTTTCAGAGTTGGCACCAATTACTGGCCAATGGCTTCCAGGATGTGCTAGATGGCAAGCAGGCTCCCCCAGAAGGTTTCTCAGATTACGTAACGTATTAGCTCCCAAAGAAGGGTGGGCCGAATTTACGATCCGAAGATTTCTCACCAATAAGTTGCTTGAATGGTATCTACAAGATTTTTACCTCTATCTTGGCAACGAAGATATAATGACCTGATACCCAGTGAACAACTAGGGTGCAAAAAAGGGGCTTGGGGTTCCAAAGAGCTTTTAGTAATGAATTCCTTCATTGCTGCACAGGTGTCTAGGAGGCAGGGGAACCTTTCAATGGGGTGGATCGATTATAGGAAGGGTTTCGATTCTGTGAGTTGGCTGCTGAAAGTATTGGAAATCTATAAGGTCCAACTAAAGTAAGCTAACTACTCACAAATTTGGTGGCAGGCTGGGTGACTAAGCTGAAAATAGAAGTGACCCATGGTAATAACCAAATAAAAATTATGAGGGGTATTTACCAAGGAAATTGTCTTAGGCCATTGTGGTTTTGTATGGCACTGTTCCTACTAAGTTGGAAACCATCTCATGTCATCAAAATCCAGACTTTATTTATCCAGGAAAGAAAAAGAACGAGGACTCACGAATATTGAAGAAGCGTGCCGCATACAGAGA
>NW_027105365.1:0-1142 GCF_000696795.3 Halyomorpha halys | reverse complement strand
GTTTCTTCAGCATGTCCTGGATAAGAGAATAATAATGTAAATATAGTGATTAAGGTTAAACATTTAAGTTAAGGTTAAGTCAACCTATGCGTTATAATTGTTTTATTAATTGATAAGAATTTTTTTTCCTTTTCATTCTCTGTATATATATTTCTTATTATTATTTAACTTTTGTAGATATAGTTCTGCTGTTCTTTCTCTGCTTTCAACTTGTTAATTTACTTATGTTTTTTTTTGTTGTTGTTCACGGAATATTACGATAATTCAACAGATGGGTAGGTAACACCCTTAGATTTTCTGTTATCTACATATAAAGGTATTCGCCAGTGGTCATAATTCAACAATTGTTTATATAGGGGTATATTTTAGTTATATCGTGGGCATAATGCTTCGCGGTTTTTTGTTATTTTCAAGAAAAAAATAAAGTGGCGCCTAAGGAGTAATTTATTCTTTATTATTTTGTCCTTTTTTTTTTCCCTTTGCGATTATTTTTTTTTTTATTTTCCTTTAACTCATCCCCTTCTCCGCTGAGCGTGGGCAACTATGAACGATAAACATATAACTAAGGATAAATCAAAATTTGCTGTTATAATGGATAATGGTGATGCTCTATGAGAAGGCTCGAGCTATTATGTGCCGCTCAAACGACATAAACCAAATTAAAATCAAACTACTAGAAGCTCTTAATCGATTTAAAAAAAAAAAACTGGTCAAACTGGTCAAGTCTTACCTATTCTACCGAAAAAACGAAATGTCTTCATTTCAGCAGAAAAAGAATAACACCTCCATCCCCAGAACTCATCCTAGGAGATTCTCCGTTACCGTATGTCGAACATTATAGATTTTTTATAGGCCCGATAGTCGATTGGTGTCTTTCTTGGAACCACCACTTCACGACATTAGAAACAGATGCATAGATAAAATTAAAACCTTAAAAGTCCTCGGCAAAACATCATGGGGAGCTGATAGATCAATGATGTTGAAAATATACATAGCCTTAATCCGCTCCAAACTTTTTTTTTTTTTTAATAATTTATTTATTGATATTTACAACTGTATACACATATATACAACAAGTAAATTTGCTGTAGGTGACATAGTGACATGATAAAAACATGTGGAGAATCTGCCCACTGATAGAA
>NW_027105364.1:0-3545 GCF_000696795.3 Halyomorpha halys | reverse complement strand
AATATTATACATAATATTTTACTAATAATTATTGGAGATTTTTAAGTTCAAAACAGAAAAAAAAAATCCGAGCTTTCTTCCATTCTTTCATATATTCTGTGATTTTTACTACAATATTAATTTATATTTTAGTGGAAATGAAATTACAATTTATAAATATATATTCATTTTATGAGTGAAATTATAAATATGGCAAAACTTTTACAAAAAAAAAAATTAATAAGATTAAATTGGAATCAATGGTCAGCTTCATTTTAATAAAACCCGTTTCGTTATTTTTTTATTCACATTTTTTCCCGTCGGTCTAATTGATATTTTAATAAATAGAAGTTATTCCCACGGTATTGGATTATGCCAATGGATTACTGGAGTAAAAAAATCCTTATCAGTAATTTTAATCGTAATTATTTCGCGGAATTTCACGATCCATTTTGCACAGACGGAAATTGGTTGTTTTAATACATATAGAACATGGGAATCTGTACCACTAGAGTGTAACCCATTAAGTTCTGAAGTTCAGAACTGCGTAAGGTAGTACTGTGTCTTGAACCACGGTTTACGAGGAGTTGATTTGCCCATGATCATGGTCAACTGCCATATTTCCCTCACAATTAAGGGTATATATATATTTGTGACTGGATGGACTACGGAGGGAACAACAAACCCACAGGGTTTACTCATGGCTACAGTAACAGAATAAACGTGTGTTAAATTATTCCCTTGGAGTTAGTAGCACAGCGCTTTACCACTAAGCCATGCTGCTCCAATTTTTAATATAATGATCTAATTTTAATAAAATCATATAACAAATAATTATTAAGTTATACAATCATTAATTGCAAATATATTATGTTTTTACTATTCTAAAAATTGTCCACTGAGCCACCCCGCTTTCAATTATTAGATAAAGATAAATAATAATTATATATTATTGTACAAAATATAAAATATTACATCATTATTATGTAATAAATATTCAGATATAATTCATTATGTATCATATCTCTCACATGCAAAAGTAATACAACTCAAGTGTATAAAAAAAAAATAACCTGATAAAACTTATATTGAATAGTGTTAAAGTTCTTTTAAATTTAAGATATGTAATAACAATCGTACATTGAGAAATTAAAAGAAGCTTCATAATGTTTTTTAAATAACTTTTGTAGTATTTTAGGTTAATTTTTCTCAAATTGATATGCCATGATTCTTGCGTGTGATCGAAGAGTATTAGAGTAACGGTGGTACTACTCCAAGGTCCCATGTTCGAATCCGGTTGTAGCAGATAATTATTTATTCTGTTGATTTAGCCATGAGTTCGGGGAGTCTCACTGAGTCCAGCCAGCCTTATTAAGTAGGAACTTTTAATTGGGGAAAAATTTGGTGGTTGAGCGTGATCATGAATATTCTTTCCCTTGTATAACCGCTGTACAAGAAACAGTGCTTCCTCACAACATACTGAGCCCCTCATCCTCCATTCTGTTGTAGTGGTATAGATTTTTACTTTAATTTTCATTATGAGAGAAAATTACAATAATTTTGATTGTTGAAACTAATATTATTTATATTTGTAAAATAATGTATTTATTTTATTATATAATATTTATTTATTAATATTGCAATAGGGATATTTATTAATATTATAGTATTTAGATTAACAAAAAAATAGTGAAATTCCTTTTGAGAAAAACTAAATAAAAAATATTATGCTTCATAATTCTCGATGGAATTTCTAGATTTACTACAGAAGTAAGTTACTGTTTGGGAAACCTTCACAAAATTTCCACCCTTCTACAATAGCAGAGTCCAAAAACTTTTTCCCTTTGTCATAAAAAGAAAACGCCAATAGGAAGGATGATAAAGGGCCGGGGTGGGGGAAATTACTTAATTTCCTGAATTACAGTTATTGTTTCAGCTGAATTTCCTCCTGGCCCTATTTAGGTCAGCCTCGAATAAAAACATTAAAATATGAAACCTTGCTCTATTCCGTTCTAACTAAGGCCCCCTTGTTTCATATTTATTATTACTTTTATTTCTGCCATAAATTATATTTTCTTAGTCGAAGGGTTATTAAAAAAATCCAAAATGATATTAGTGATATCAAAGAACAAAAAATCTTTCACCAAGTTTTGAGTAGATGGTGGGCTCGTCTTCAACTTATCGCTATTCTTTTGTCATTTTTGGAAAAAAAAATCTTGAAACCCAACCACAACCCGAAGACTGAATCCCAGGCAGCTGCAGGACATCTTGTTATACATTCTATATACTATCAGTTCTGTTATTGTCATTCAAAACTTTCATTTTATCTTAATTTCTTTTCTTTTTCCTAAATTCACTTCTTTTCCATTAGAAATCAATTATTTACTTGTTAAATTCATAAATGTCATTGTTTTTGTTAATAACCTTACTTTTATCTTTTATTAAGAAATATTATTTTAATCTATTAATTTTATCCTAATTTTTTTTTATTTATATCATTGTATCAAATTAGAGGTGTCTTTTATATATACCCCCATAGTCAATGGTTAAAAAAAAACTTTTACCTCTTCCATTAACCAGGTAAGGCCCACCAGGCTGATCTGGTATTAACTAAATAAATATAAAATTATAATTAATTATTTATAGGCATTATGTTTATTGTCTCACCAGTCTAGTTTTAATTTCAATTTACGAACTATGGGATAATTGACACTATTATTTAATAACGTAATTAAAAAAAATAGTAGTATTAATGCGAAATATAATAATTATTTCTTATTATATATTTTTAATGCCTTTATTCCCTGGCCGCTCGTAGCTAAAACTTTATTTGCAGTTGTTGAAGTAATTTTAACTTGAAAGGAATTATTTGCGCTGAACCGCTTCTCCATTGAATGGGATAAAGTTATAAAAGGTTCCAACAAGATTTATCAAAAGAAACTTTCTTAACAAAAGGATAACCTTTATTTTTAAATTCAATATTACATTGCGAATAAGAATAGCTAAACTCTTAACTTTAGGAGAATGAATTACTAAACTTTATTATAATTTAATATTAATATAACTTGTTAGCTTGATCAGTAACAGAGCATATGATTGGTTGCAGAACAAGAAATGTTATAACAAATAAAAATTGTTAAATATTTAATATAACTTGTTAGCTTGCGCATGTAAATATTTAATATAAATGTAATTAGCTAGCAGAATTTTTAGTTTGAAATGTTAGCATAGACCAATTTTCACATGGAAATATCCATTTCAAGATTTATTATGGATAACTACAAAGATATGTAAAAATAAAACAGTTGCAGCTTAGTATTTTTTTCGGTGTTACTGAGGTGAAGTAACATTATTTCATCAAATAATTTAATTTTTTTTTTGTTTGTTTTATATGTTTAATATAAAAGTTAGAGAAAAATTGATAAAGAATAAGTACCATTTTCTGAAATATTGAAATTTACCTTGTATTGAGAATTAAAATTTTATAATAAAATTAAATAAATAAAAAAAAATTAATATGAGGTACTAGTTATTTATCTTGTAAATTTATAAATTGTTAATTTTTA
>NW_027105363.1:77043-87039 GCF_000696795.3 Halyomorpha halys | reverse complement strand
CGATGGGTTTTACGCCTTAATTTCTTAATAAACAAACAACAAACAATCAATATATGCTCATCAAGATTGTAAAGAGTTGTTATTTATATACAAACTACCAACAAACCTACACACTATTGTTAACCGAGATCACAAGAGCATACCGTGTTGTGCACTCTTCGAATTCTGGAAGTGAACTGACCAACAATGTTTTTCTTTTATTTTGAAATGGACGTGATACAGAATTTTCTTTTCAAGTTTTTTCCTGTATAGACTATCCCAAAGCTAGTTGGGAGGCCAAAAAAATAACCATAGCCTGCGCTAAATTTTATAGAATACAACATCTACAAATATAAAATAAAAAAAAAAAGTATTTGTCAGATATGCTGCTATTCAAGCAAAACAGGTAATCTATTAATAATAACAAATATTTCTAACATTTTAAAACTCTCTGCTTTTGCTAGGTTATGTAATATCTACTATTTACGCTAGGTATATGCTACGAAAACTTTAAGACTATTTTCGATTTGTTGTATATCTTAAACACGTCGAAAACTTTAAATCCCTGCTGAAAGGAATTCACAGTAACAGTGTTTGCATATCTTGTTTCTGCAGTTGCTATTTTAAATTCGATTATTTGATCGAGACTGGCACTCAGGACTGCTATACAAGATCCGTAAATTCCTATTCCCTACATATTTTCTCATTATCCGTTCTTATCTCTCCGGGAGGTTATTTCAAGTAAATCACAACAGCGCTTATTCATCCCTATTTCCTCATTCTGCTGGTGTACCTCAGGGTAGTATCCTTGGTCCTATCCTTTATATAGTTTTTACAGCTGACATCCCTACCCATCCTAACACTATTCTCACCACGTATGCCGATGACACATGCCTATTGTCAGTGAATAATGATCTTTCCATTTTATCCCAAACCCTCCAATCCCACATTACCACCCTTGAAGAATGGTGTGAAAGCTGGAGGGTAAAAATTAATTTCAATAAATCCCATCAAATCACATTTACCGTTCGTCGTAAACCTTCGTCTTGCCCCAAGGTATACTTTAATTATACCCACTTATTCCTGTTAAACAGATCAGTTACCAGACTACATCTGGACAAGCGACTGACATGGAATCCTCATATAAGACTGAAAAGACAGGAAACTGGTCGTCGATTTCGACTATTACAACATTTACTAGACAAACGGTCCAAACTTCCAATCCATTACAAAAGACTGATCTACATTGCTGTTATAAGGCCTATCTGGTGATAGATAGTTGAACTATGGGGCTCCACTAAACCATTCAATTCCTCTCGAATCCAATCCTTACAGTCCAAAATCCTTCGTAAAATCCTTAATGCTTCTTACTTTGTCACAAATCAAATCATCGATCAGGACCTCAATGTCCCACATGTTGCCGATTTGGCCAGAATCAGATACCAATCCTTCCATGATAAACTTCCCAACCACCCAAACCAACTCGTTTCTAACCTGGCTTCTACTTCATTACCTAATGATCCTCCTAGATGGCCTCCAGATCTTTTCCTCTAGAAAAATTTTTGGAGTTCTATCAAGGTAGATTCTTCACATGTTTGTATCATGTCATTATATCACTTACAGCAAATTTACTTGGTGTATATACATGTATACAGTTGTAAATAACAATACATAATTTTTTTTTTTAAAAAATGATTAAGTATAAGTGTTTCTTCGTTCTTGTTAAAAGAGAAAAACCCCTTCGTCATATCTGGGTTTACTCCAATACTTATTCATTTAGGTTTCTATGCACTATGCATTTACTACAATGTTGTATCTTAATTAGCAACAACATTAAAGGTTTATGGATAGTGAAAGATAAGCGGTACGATGCGATGTGATGGCAATTGTCCAGGAGATTACAAAGCTTTTTCAATTGGATACGCCTTTTTAATCTAAGCGAATCTGAAAAATGAGACTGGAGGATGAAAAATAGTCTTCTATTGACAATTATATAAGTGAGGAAGTGACCTCTATCGGTGTCGCCTCGTTCGTTCCCCATTGTCATATCCTCCTGTTGGATAGTGCCACATCCTATAATCCTCTATAGGCTAATAACTATAATTGCTAATATCTTTTTTGTCCCTGAACGCCTTAGGCTTCTATCATCTAATTAAATAAACTTAATTTTAAAAAAATATAATAGGCCAACACAATTTATATTTGAAACTTTGCGGTTTATTTCATAATTATTAATTAAATGTAGTTGCTATTTTTAAATAATAATTATATGATATAAATGAATCATTTATCCTATATATTTATTCTATAATTGAATAAATAGTTTTTTTTTCTTCTTCTTTAGCTTGTGAATCTATTGGTTAGTAATGAATATTTTTTGTTGTCATTTTTTAAAGAGAGAAATGATTTAATCGGTAATGCTGCCGGTTGCTAGAACACTCAACTTACTTATCGGTCCATTATTGGATACATATACACTATCATACGTTAATCAAAAGTACGAGATACAATTTTTTTCTTCTTTCTAACAATAATTAACTATATTCTAAACACAATATAACTCAAATATATAATATATTTTTTTACATATATTTGGAATACATAGGAGTAGTTCAGCTTTATATAGATTTCCAAAAGGCTTACGATCCTATTAACCGCCAGAAGCTGTATAATTTTCTCATTGAACAGGGAATACCAAAGAAGTTAGTAAATCTCTTACGGATGTGTATGACCAAAACGTTTAATGAGGCACGAATCGGTAATCATTATTCTGAGAAGTTCCAGGTTCGATTGGGTTTAAAACAAGGTGATTCTTTATCACCTATCTTATTTAATCTAGCACTAGAATAAGTCATTAAAAGTGTGATGAATACCGAAAAGGGTTTAACTTTGGGTGGTAAAATAGCGGTGCTTGGGTATGCAAATTATTTGGTATTATTGGGTGAGGACAAAGAAACTATTGAACTAAATACTACCACGTTAATAAACTCCAGTAAGGAACTAGGTCTTGAAATGAATACGGATAAAACAAAATACATAGATAGCAGTAGAAACACGAGCAATTTCGGTGATATAGATATAGGAGAAAATATTGTGTGTGAACAGGTAGATAGGCTTAAGTATTTAGGTTCTACGGTAATTAGAAAAAACGAAATTGAAGAGGAAATAAAATGAATTGGGTTTGGAGGGGCATCAGAACCTTCGTACGTTAGGCCTTCATTATTATATATGCATATTATAACATAAGTTATATCTATGTGAAGTCTAGTGAAGAAAATAAAAAAAAGGAAAAATGGACACTGAAAAGACTTACTAGCTTGCTGGAATAACACTGCTTTATTATTCCTTTTAATTCCTCTTATATACACTTTGCATGTTTGTTTACGAGGGGAGTTAGGATTACGGCTGATATTGTGCCATCCCGTAACTCCAACCTACCAGCTTATAAACAGGCTCTTAAACTTACAAAATTATAAACCATACAAAACCTGAAATAGTAATATAATACAGAAAAAAAATAAAAAGAATAAAACATAGTAACTACAATACTTCTTACAACTATTTACAGATGTTTCTATACTTTAACTAAAAATGCACTTCTGTTTTCACTATTTACACTACGTCAACACACTCCTGTTCTCTACACGTACAATAATATTAAAGGATTACCAAAAAAAATACTATCTTCGTTTGTGCGCGGAGATGAGGATACTCCAGCGTTCTACGGTGTTCCCGATGTGGGGAACTTCAATTGTTCAATGTGGACATTTCTTCTTTTTTTATGGTTCGTTTACGCTCTCTATTTTAACCAAATTGTGTTCTCTTATGAAAATCACCCGGAATGGACCCTCGTATCACTCCTTACTCCAATTTGTCCCCACCCGGCGGTAGACAATTGTCCCGATTTTAATATCCTACCTAACGTCTCTAAAGTTTAAATTCTGGCGAGCTACCCATTTGTTTTTTCCTCGCACTATCCTCTCCCTGACTTTCTGCCATACTTTGGTTAGTACTATGTCGTTACTTACGACCTCCCTACACCACCAGCTGTGACCCTATTATCCCGTCGGAGCCCCCGAAGCCCAAGAAGAATTTCGAAGGGTGAAAATCCAGTTATCGACTGTATTGAATAATTATAGACCGCCAATGCTTTTGTCATCGCTTCATCGGGCTCTAACCCTTTATCCAACTGATAGACCCTTAAATGATCCCTGAACAGGCGAATACTATTGAATGTATTGACAATACATATACAACGGATTTTCCACAAATCACGCAGGAAGAGTTAGAGGATATCGCCTCGGACCTACAACATGGCAAGGCACCAGGACTGGACGGAATTCCTAATGTAGCTCTGAAGGAGGCTCTCAGGAAACGGCCGAATCTTTTTATCGATCTCTAACAGAGATACAGCGCCTCGTACTTATTCCAAAGAGTAAGGGAAGACTGGAAGACCCGTCAACCTATCGTCCAGTCTGTGAAGTCTCTCTATTCCCCCTCTTTCCTTGGGGTGGCCTGAAGTGTTTACGCCTAGGGCTCTCATTTCCTTCCGGATCGCACTGTTGTCAAATTCCCTCCCTACATCGGATGAAAACCTGTCGGGAATGCTGTAGAACTGGAACCACTGCCTCAATGCTTCTAGTACTGCCTCTGCTGATTTTTCTTTAACGAGATGGGACATAGCTACTATACTAAAGAGGTCCATGGCCGTTATCCATTTATAACCCTTCCAGGAGAAGGTGTCCATTTGAAGATCTGCAAGGGGCGTGTCAGCCGTGGGCCTTTCTTCCTATATCACTTTTGGTGGGTGCCGGTCATATTTTGTTCTAAGACACACGTCACAAGTACCTATGACCTCCTGTATAGTTTTCTTCATACCACACCAGAAGTATCTGTGTTTCAGTATCTGTGTTCACACCTCTGTGATTCGTCTTCCCCTGATAGTACGCCAACGTCACTTCTTTCTGCTGCTCCTTCGTCTTGTCCCTGACCATCCCCAGTTTCCTCTTCACCTGGCCTCCACTCTCGCAGGAACTGCCTCACATACACGGAAGGTTCTCCCCTATCTTCCTCGATGGCATTTACCATGAGCGCTCGAGATAGCCAATCAGCCTCTACGCTTTCTCTCTCCGGTTTGTACACTATCTCGATATTGTATTGATTGAGGAGCTCTTTCCAACGGGCAACCCTCGCAGAGGACTCCTTCAATTTACCTACCCATTGGAGTGGGTCGTGGTCGGTCTGTACCCTGAGTTTTCTCCCGAATACATAGGGTCGAAAATGATCTACGACCCACACTATCCCCAGAAATTCCCTCTCCAGCGCTATATCTCGTTTCGGCATCCGTAAGGCGTCTACTTGCATACGCAACTGGGCGCTCCGCTCCTTCCCCTTCCTGAGATAACACCGCACCAAGTGCGTACTCGCTATTATCTGTCGTAATGATGAATTGCCGTTCAAAGTTAGGAAAGGCCAGGACAGGTTCCTGCTGTAGTTGTTCCATACACTTGCGGATATTATTCTCCATGGCAGGGGAAGTCTGGAGACCTTCTCCAGATGTCTTATATGCTCATCTTCCAACTTGATAAACACGAGAAGGTCGTACATGAAGACCAGACATGGATTCATCCAACCTGCGTAAAAATTCGTCCATCAGGCGCTGTATCGTCGCAAGTCGTTGACAACTGCATTTTTTTCCGTCCTAACTGAATATCCCATCGGTTTCCCACATTCCTTATTCGCGCCTCCACCTTCGACAATAAGTCGCATCCGATTATAATCTGATACTCGCGTGGCATGTTCCTCACTACGTGCATCATTAATTTTCCTCCGTTAACCCCCCCATTCACCCAGATCTATAATAACTTCCTCTTCTACGCTACAGGGTCCACCCAGGGTGATTAACTTATAATGACATACTTGAACATTGGGCTGGGGTGTCCTCTCTCCGTTTCTCAGGTTCTTTGACGCCTCTCGACACACGATGGTGTTGGAGCTCCCTGTAGCGACCAAGCACCGTACTCCTCTCACTTCGATAATAGGCAGGCCACTGCTCTCGTTCCCCACGTTGCAACTCATCATCGTGCGGCCACCGCTCTGTATACATTCTCCTCAAATCTCTTCCGTGGATCCTCTCCTCCGGTTTGCTCTCTTCCATTCGTTTCTCGATGTGTTCGGCCGACTTGTCTCGCCGTCCTCAACATCTGTGCCTGATGCCTCTGATACCTCCGAGATGTCGCTTCTCGACTCGTCTGGTCTATGTGACTCTCTTCATCGCCTCACTCTCTGCACATTAACCTCCATGGGCTCCCCCAGGTTCGCCTCTTTCCTCCGGTACATATAGGGACATCTTCTTGCTATGTGGCCCTCGTTCCCACATTCGAAGTATCAAGTAACCTCCATCCTGGTGTCTTCTTCCCTGGCGCTTTCATCTATCATATCTTGGACACATTCTTTAAATGTGTGCTCACGTGGCAGTCCTTCTTGCTTGTTGGTTTCCTTTGCCAGCTGTACCTTTAGTATCGCGTCCAAGAGGTTTATCTTCCATTGCACCATTTCTGTGGTCTGAGTCTCTCTCATCTTTTCTATGGCTAGATTAAAATGGGCAAGTAACGGTGCCGCATACTGTTTGACTGACACTGCTTTCTTCTCTCTCGGAACATATAGAAAATTTCCTCCTCCCGAGTCCATCTTCCCCCTCCATGAGCCTTTTTCAATCGTTCTTTGACCACTGGCCAGGATGTCTCTTCATCAGCTTGGATCTGATTAAGAATGGTTCTCTTGATTCTGTAAATTGATGCCACCTTCAGCGAAATAGCATCGTTTCTACCCAGCAGGTCCTCCGATACTTTGGCCTCCATTCTTCCTATGATGCGATCACATCCGTTGAGGAAGTGGTTCAGTTCGCCGATTTCACCTGAGAAACGTTCTAGGTCTGAGATAGCCTTCCTTAAATCTTGCGACGTGGCTGTCCTCACCTTTAGCTTAGCTAATATATTGGCATCCACCTACGCTAACGTGGTCTCTGGTATTGGGGGCATTACCGGAGGTGCAGTTGCTGCCGGGGCCGTAGAACCCGCTTGATTAGGCGGCGGGAAGTTCAAAACCGGCTCTCTTAATCGTGGTTGCTTGTCGTTCACCATGATGGAACTACGTTAGTCACGAGAGAAGAAAGAAGGAAAAAAAAAGTTTATTTTCTTTTAAACGGAAGGAAATTAAAAAAAAATTCCCACATTCGGCACCACTTATGTGAAGTCTAGTAAAGAAAATAAAAAAAAAAAAGTAAAAAGAGACACTGAAAAGACTTACTATCTTCCTGGAATAACACTGCTTTATTACTCCTCTTATATACACTTTGCATGTTTGTTTTCAAGGAAAGTTAGGATTACGGCTGATATTGAGCCTGGCCATCCCGTAACTTATATATATAACTTATAAGTTGTCAGAACTATAACGAAAAAAAAAAGGCAAGGTTCAGGGCAGAGTCACAGTACGCAATTAGACTGAAAATAACACTACTATATTTCTGAAGTTATTGCTCCTTAAAATCCTTTTAGATGTTTATTTACAATGGTTGGGAGTATTAAGGCGGACACAGTGCCTATAATAATAATAGTATAACTCTCCCCTTCCCGTTTATGAAATAATTTTCTTAAACTAAAATAAAAGAAAAATATACTAAGATAGAATTACAAAATACTCAATAAAACGCTATGATATAATCTTAACAAAACGGTACATGAATAAACTTAACTTCTATGTTACATTTTCTTCATTCACACTGTGAATTTTGTACAAAAATAAAGTAATAAATAAAATAATACTTCCACAAAATAACAGATAACCTTTTACACAATTCCTTCGGAAATCAATATAACGCAATACTAACAAGACCTCTAAAGAACCAAAATAAAATTAGGCACGAACTAGCATTTGCGTTCATTAATAATTTGCTGTGAATGATAGGACAAAAAAACACAAAACAACATCTTGAAAAACTCTCACTGCTTAAAATTTCAACGCATTATTGGATTCCCCTCATAGGGAGCTTTAACTGTTCGATATGTACAGTTCTTCGCTTCTTGGGTTCATTAACACTTTCAATGGTAAACAAATTGTGCTCCCTAATCACAATCACCCTGAATGGCCCCTCGTAACGTTGGACATCTTTGCCCCTATTAGTACCCACATGGCGATAGACAATCCCAATCCCTGTTTTACCCGCAACGTCTCTGACATCAGTGTTTTGACGCGCGACACGTTTAGTCTTTTTGCCCTCGAGCCTATTTTTAACCCTATCCCATAATTTACGTAGAGATGCTCCGTTATGGATCGTTTCGCCCTCACCCACTGTACCTCTGAAATCCCGCCTCCGTCCGCGCATTCCAAATAAAACCTCGAAGGGGGAGAACCCTGTAACTGTATGGATGGAGTGATTGTATGCTGCAATCGCCCTATTCATCGCGCCATCCGGCTCTAGCCCCTTATCCAACTGATAGACCCGCAAGTGATCACTCAGAGTGTTGTGTAGACGTTCAATTCCTCCCCTACTCTTCGGATGCCCCGGGGTGTTCAAGTGCCAGACCACATCGAGTGCCTTCATCTCGTCTCGAATCGCCGCGTTATCGAACTTCCGACCGCCGTCCGACGAGATGCGATCCGGTATTCCATAGAATTGGAACCAAGTTCGCAGCGCTTCTAGTATTGCATCCGCTGACCTTTCCTTGATTAAATGTGCCATGGCCATCTTGCTAAAAAGATCAATGGCCGTGACCCATTTGTATCCCCTCCAGGTAAAAGTGTCGACCTGTAAATCGACTAACGGCATATCCGCGGTTGGAGTTTCTTCCTGTGTAGCTTTGGAGGGGTGACGATCATATTTAGCCCTCAGACATACTTGACAGTTCCCTATGACCTCCTGAACCGTTCGTTTAATACCCCACCAGAAGTATTTCCGCCGCAGTGCCTTTATCGTCTCCGCTACCCCTCTGTGGTTTGTCTTGCCCTGGTGGTAGGCAAGCGTAACTTCTTTTTGTTGTTCTATGTCCCGTAGTGTGTCGACTAGTAGCGTACAACGAATGAAGGTCCTGTCTACCCCCAATTGTTCTGTCCGCCACAGGCGCTTAATTTTTTCCCAAATTACGGCGTTTCCTACAAACAGGTAATATTTCCTTCCCGCCTTCGACGCATCCTTCAGTGCTCTGCAGATCTGCTCTTCTCCCACTCCTGTTTCCCTCGGGTAACCCTGGCTGAGGATTCTTTTGATTTCCCCACCCATTGGAGGGGGCGATGATCCGTCTGAATCTTAAATTTTCTCCCGAATACGTAGGGACGAAAATGATCTACGGCCCACACTATGCCCAGTAACTCCCTCTCCAATGCGCTGTACCTTGTCTCTGCGTCCTTAAGTCGCCGACTAGCGTAAGCTATCAGTTTCTCCGCTCCGTTTCCTTCCTGAGAGAGTACTATTCCCAAGGCGTATTCTCTTGGACCCCAGTAAGAGCAATGACACCATATACTTTGATATTACATATTTAACCCTGGTATATCCCTCAGGTAACTTATTCCATAATATCTATTTTATTGTACCATACTTTGATATTACATATTTAACCCTGGTATTTCCTACATGCAACTTCGTCCATAATATCTATTTTCCGGGTGTTCAATTTTTTATAATTGTTTTTAAACATTTTTTTTCCATTTTCTAAGAATTGATTAAACTTGGTTTAAGTTTAAGTTTGATCATATTAATTTTTTTTTTAAATTGTTGAGGAGAAACAACTTCCAAATAAATAATAACCTATTCTATATTGAGTGAAAGGCAATATTTTAAGTAATGTAGGTGTAAAAAAATTTTAAACTATTATTATATAGATGATATGATTTCAATATGGAAATTGAAAATATAACAAATATGTAAAGTACTTGGATTGTAAAGGTGCATGAGTATAGGATAATTGTCCCGAAACGTTGAATTAAAAAAATGAAGAATATTTATATTAATTATTTATGGAT
>NW_027105363.1:68814-72753 GCF_000696795.3 Halyomorpha halys | reverse complement strand
GGTCTATTCGGTCATGACGAAGGAGGGTATAGTTGGGGATGGAGATAGAGGAAGTTGGGATATTGGGTTTAAGCCACGTTTCTGAGACTGCAATGGTGTGGTAGAAATTTTGGAGGAAGTAATCGAGAAATTCGTCATAATGTGCCGGAAGGGATTGGGAGTTAACATGACAGGTCGTTAAATTAATGTACAGTTGTAAATAACAATAAATAAGTATTAAAAAAAATAATTAATTTTGTTCTCTTTTACTTTATCTGAAACAGTGAAATGATATCCATATTTATACACATATTAATCCCTAAATAATTAATTCTGTAAACAGAAAATTTTCATAGATGTAACTATGAACAATATACTTAAAATAACTATCAGTAGGAAGATAGACCGGGTGGCGATCAATAAAGGTATCAAAATAGTAAATGAAAAATATTTATTGTTAACTAACGTTTTTCTTTAAAAAAGCCTTTTCTTGCGATTGATTTCACTGATATCTGGTTTCTTTCTCGGGACCTTGCAGTAAATTCCTTCAGAATTTAAAACATTTCTAATTGTTGTAGTACTCATAAAAACCCCAGAAGTCGATTCGACCATATTAGCTAGGACCCTTGCACTAACTCCTGGATTTTTTATCGCCACAATTTTGATTTTTCTTTTCATCATTTCATTTACTTTGTTTGGACGTCCTTCGCGACGGTTATTTGCAGTTATGCCCCTTTTTTAAAATCTCTTAATTACATATCTGACGGTAGGTAAATTAATACCAAATAAATCAGCTATTTTGCGATCAGTTTTTCTTTGATTTTGAAATAATTTAACTATTTGGGAGTAGAGGCACTTAGTTCACACGGTTTTGGCATTAGGATTGGTTAAATTAAAACGAACTTAATAGATTGAAGTATTTTGTGTTACTGATAAAAAAGAACAAGATTAAACTCAAGCATACAAACAAGTGTAAGTAAACAAACATAGTGTGCAAATACTTTTTTTCTTGCATTCATATTATATATGTTTAAATAGATTTTTATTATGAACAATATTTTTAATTGAACTGATACTATTTTTTTTAAACAAGTTTTATTTGTACTTTTTAGTAAGGAACCTCGAACTATTTTACTATTATTTAAATTTATTATATAAAGATAAGGCGTACAAATACTTTCTTCGGTCACTGTAAGTGTAAAAGGTAAAACAGATAGGTAAAGTAAATATGGCATAAGTGAAGTTATAATATGTAAAAGGAAAATATTAAGAAAATTTCAAATAAACATAGGGGGAAGTAACCCACGGTGGAACCTATCCACCAGGGAGTGCGTCGGATGGGGAATCCCTCTTAGTCTGAATATAACGAATAAAGATACGTGGACCAACATCTACCCACCGGGGGGGGGGGGGGATAACCCGGCCACCCTTACTCCCGAGGAGACATACATATTCCGGAGGCCAGTTGTCTCGAGGAAACAACTCTTCTGCTGGGCGCAAACTCCACGTCGATTACGACTATTGCAGCACTTACTAGACAAACGGACTAAACTTCGAACATTACAAAAGACTGATCTTCATGACTGTAATAAGGTCAATCTGGACATATGGAGTTGAGCTTTGGAGTTCCCCAAATCTTCGAATTCCTCTCGTATTCAATCCTTTGAATCCAAAATCCTTCGTAAAATCCTCAATGCTCCTTACTTTGTCACAAATAAAATCATACATAAAGACCTTAATGTTCCCTATGTAACCGTTTTAGCTCGAACTAAATATCACTCCTTCCATTATAAACTCCCTAACCACTCAACCCCCCTAGTTTCCAACCTTCGTCCTCCTCCATCCCTGACAATTCGGACCATCTTCTATATGCTGTCCTAGAAAGCTTGAAGGTGTCGCTGCGTGCCGTCGGAGAGGTAGGTGAACAGTGGCGGCGCCCTGTATAGAAGTGCTGGCCTCTGAATGCCCTGATAGATCAGCAGCTTAAGCCGCAGAGAGAACGCTAGTATAGTGAGGAGATGGTTTTGTCTGTAAGACCGCCGTCTTACTGTTCTTGTTTTCTGGTAGAGGTCAGTGGAGAATTTAAGATTGCAGTTCAGTTTCACACCCTGATAGACTTTGGAGTTTGAAGGTGAGATGAACATCTCCATGTTGGTGTCATCTAGCTTGAGCGACTTCGGGAGAGTCTGGAACTCGCACAGAGTGGTCCTGTTTTCGAGGAACGGTGCGATGACACCATGGAGTTGCTCCGTACATTCGAGATTTATGAGCTTACGTCACAAAATGCTGGGAGACATAGAGTCGAATTCCTTTGTTAAATCTATGGAGGTCATAGCCGTAGCATGGTTCTGAAGTATTGATGCTGGAGTTTACCTGCAGTCTCATGAGATGGTGTCCCGTGCTCAAGTGGGGCTGAAAACGTGTCTGCTCGTAAGAGATAACGGAGAGTTCATCACAAAATTGCCGAAGGTTATTCAGGATGATCTTTTCGTACACCTTAGCGAGATGAGGCAGCAGACTTATGGGCCAGTAATGGTCGGTGTCGAACCCTGTCTTCTTTGGTTTGAGGAGTGGAAACAGGATGTCATATTGGTCGCGTCTCAAGATGGCTTTTAATTTCTTCGGCTAGACGAACATATAATTGTTTTACGGGGCGTAGTTGGTGTCTGGAGAAGAGTCTTTGTCCGCGCTTCAGTGTCCCGCTGATAGTGCCCAGTCAACGACTCGGCTCGCTCATCGGTGCTCATGAACCGGCCCCTGTCATGCAGCCGAACGACACAGGTCTTCTTGCTTTCAAATCATGCCATATCGCAGTCTTCCACTGGCGTAGAAGATTTTTGATCTGGGTGGTGATCGCGTTGAGGGTCATCTTTACTGTGGATCTTTCGAGCGGTAATGCTGTTTCTTTAGATTCCGCCAGCTGACAATGACTGCCATGATGTGGGGTGGGGGTTTCTAGAGGTGGAAAGGTCTTTGGTAATAGGTGGGAATGGCTTTGCGTGCAGACCCACTGATAGCTGAAGTGAAGTGGTCGATGTAGTGGTTTACTTCCTCCACAGAGCCCAGTGTACATCTTTCAGCCTATGGAAAACCTCTTCTTTGAACCGGCTCCAGTCGACCTCCTGGGGCCTTTTTCATAATAAAGTACAAACTAATACTATTAGTCATGTCGATTTTACTTAATACAATTACACTGACTTGTACAATAGTAACTTGTACTTTAGTACTTTTTAACTTCTGTAATATCACTAATAGGACTATTATGAAAACAAATAAATATAAGTGTAATTACCACGTAGTTTCTACACTTGTATTACGAACCTATACTTACTATTCCCACCACTTTCATTATCAAATAGGGCCCTGGCAGTTGAATTTCTCAGAAGTCGTTTCAGAATTGCTCAAGAAATCAGCAACGGAGCACGTTGCAGCAACGAGAACCTGTGGTACGATGTGGCTGCCTAGTCAATAGGATATACCTCCGATGAGAAGCCTGTACAAAAATGACGGAAAGTATGAGTGCCCGGACGAACTACCGTGAAGACAGTTTTCACCATTTGTCTTCCTTCCAGGTTCGCTGAGGTGTTTTGCAACACACTGTGTCTGGCATTGACGTCTCCCATCAGCCCGTGGTTCGTCCTGGCTCCACAGGTCTAAGAGCTACCGTAGGTCTGGCACCGACCCTCTTGGACGCTGGTAAAATCCCGTGATGTAGGTAGGTTGGTTCGGTGCATCACCGCTTGGATGGTGAGATGGCTTATCCGGGCGTCTTGGTTGTTCAGAGGTGGCAGCATCTTCTGTCAGCGGGTTACGTGGCGGACACCTATGAGAACACCGCAGTGTGGATCGTGTGGACATCAGTGGCTACGTTATACTCCCTGATATATTGTGTCCTATCCTATATACAGTTTTCACAGTTGACATTCCAACCCATCCTAACACAATCCTCACCACGTATGC
>NW_027105363.1:67465-68764 GCF_000696795.3 Halyomorpha halys | reverse complement strand
CCCCTAGTTTCTAATCTTGCATCCTCTTCCATTCCTGACAATCCTCCGAGTCGCCTGAAAAGAGGATGGCCACGAGACCAGCTAATGTAAAATGTTATTAGAGTGCTACCAATGAGTAGTTTGTCTATACGCCCGTAACACTCCAATTTAACTTAGATCAGATTTACTAAATGTATTATATATATGTATATATAGTTGACCATAAGAATTGTATAAATTGATTTATCGATTTTGTGGTTGACTGGATGGGGTTCAAGATGTACATCTTCGATAAAAACTGTATCTCACATACATACATTCATATATTAAACTTAATTAAGACTCATTAATTTTACACTCATTTTATTATCATCACCAAACATTTTCTCTTTATCACTTATATTACCTATCGCTGCATTTACTTATATTTATTCATCTATGTTTTATTAACTTCACATTTACTTTGTTTTGTTTTTGTAAACTTTTATTTCACATGTTTCTATTAACTTATTTCACTTATCATTTTCATCTCCTGTATGATTAACATTCCATCACATTTTTTCACTTATTTTCTATACTTTATTACTTATTTTTAATCTTTTTATGTACTTTTTTCTACATCACACCTTGTACTTTTATATATATTTTTATTTTATTTTGTATACTTTCACTTCCGATTTTTAAATTACCTTACTTCACTTTATGTTATTCATGTTACTCCTGTTATCTTTACTATTACTATTATCAGTGTAGAGAAATGATTATTTTCACGATATATAAATACTACAGTTGTTATCATTGTTTATTTATTTTTCTTACTTATTCTTTGTATTTTTTTTTAATTTTAAATTTTAAACTACTCTTTATTTATTTTTTATTAATTACTTCTTTTACAATTATTGTTATTATATCCTATATTGTTTTATTTTCTTCAGTATAATCTCCTATTATTTGTAACGATATTTGTCATTCTAACTTTACTTAGTTATTATAGTTATTATTATTATCATATAATTGCTCATGTACTGTATCATTCTGTATTTTTCTCTTATCATTTTTCATTTTTTGTCATATCTTTATCACTACTTCCTGTATACGCGACGTATTTGAAATCGAAATAAAACCGTCATACAGCTTGCTGCCTACCTCCTCCCCACTCCTCCACGCTTCCGCTTCATTGTTTCTTTCTGTTCAACCGATTCATTTGAGCAGGTATGTTGTCCTGACTTGCTCTTTGCTCATTTATTGTCATTTTATATCATTATTATTATTTATTTTTATTTTTCTTATTCTTTCATGACGTTTATTTTATCTCTATAT